>NW_021604585.1:1885662-2025687 GCF_004785775.1 Grammomys surdaster | reverse complement strand
CTTCTTCTTCTTCTTCTTCTTCTTCTTCTTCTTCTTCTTCTTCTTCTCTTTTTTTTGCGTTTATATAACCAACATTGAGCAAGTGGCTTAGTGGGTGCTAAAGGGCAAAAGCCAGTTGGCCTCCTGTTCAAGAGAATGAGATTTGGGCCAGGGGAGGATTAGCGATCTTTTCTTTACTCTGAGCTGTGGGCATTACTTTGAAATAGCTGATTAAACAATAAAGAACACATTAATAATAATTGATGCTGACGGTAGGCTCACGTGTGTTTTGTACAGTGGTATAATAAATTTCTGTACCTATAAGGTATTGTTGAAGTAGTGGGATGCACAAAACTTTGATTTCTAGCATAAACATATCTGCACATATCTGTTAGAAAACAAAAAAACAGTCTGAGCAGGTGGTTCAGTCAGTAAATGCCTGTCACATAGCATGGGGATCTGAGTTCAGATCTTCAGTAGCCATGTGAAAAGCCAGGTATGGCAGCACTTGTGTAGTCCCAGCAATGAGGAAGTACAGACAAGGGGCTCACCGGAACTGGCTGGCTGTCCACCCTGAGCCAATGAGCTCCACGTTTGGGGACTGTCCTAAGAAATAAGATTGAGAACAATGAAGAAAGACTCTCAAGTAGACCTCTGGCACATAGATACACAGACACACAGACATACACAGACACACACACACATATACATACACACATACACACATACACACAGAGACACAGACACACATAAAAACATAGGAAAGAAGAAAGCACGTAAAGGAAAAAGAGTATACATTCAAGTGAATTCACTTGATAATCCAAAATGCTCATTTTTAATCTTTCTGTTTGATTTATGATGAGGAATTTGATCTTGATAGTAATCAGGAGAAAGCATTTTCCTTTGGTTTGATACATTTCCTAAAGTATTTATCTCTTAAAAACAAACCAGCATGGATTCTATTATTAGATTAGTGGGTTCTTGTCCTAGGCCATGCCACCTCCACCTGACTGATCTTGTCTAAACCTAGTTTGCTGTGTTTGGATCTACTTGTGGATTCTTTCTTCCCATTGTTGATTTGGATTTCTCTTGGATTATATTTCTCAGTGGAAGCTCTTTATACATTTTCTATTTTAAAATTATTGTTTTTAAAGTTTAAGATATCAATTTTTTTACACACATGTATCAGTGTTCTTCAGTTTGCTTTTTGCTGTTTGTAATTGTGTTGACACGTGGTATATTGCTGCAGGCTTAGATCTATTATCAGTTTCCTTTCTGTTTCATCCTTTGCTTCAAAATGGTGCCTTCACCTTGAGTTTATAAAACAACTCGTGATTTTTTTCAGTTTCTTTTGACATTTTCTCTTCTTTTCTCACATCTGGTCATTTGCAAGTTTTACCTGTTTTGGTTAATGGTTGTAGAAGGCCATGTTTGTTTCCAAGTTGAAACATCACCTCAGCACCATTTTCTAGAAGTTCATCATCTGATCTGAATTGCTGTCTTTATATGAAACTTTCTGTTGGTACATCAGTCTGTTTCTTAGTCTGCCCACTCTGTTCTAATTATTGTAGTTTGATGACATAATTATTACCAAGTGGCATCATTTCTCCTTTATTTAGCATAACTTGGCCATTCTTACGTGCTCATTTTTTAAATATACATTTTAATATGCTTATTTGTGTGCACGCATGGTTGGGTATGTATGTGACACATGGTGCATGTCAGGGTCAGAAGGCAACCTACAGGAGCTGGTTCTCTCCTGTGGCTCCTGGGGAATCAAAGCTAGGTAGTCTAGCTGGTCTATGTAATGAGTGCCAGGGCTACATAGTAAGATCCAGTCTCAAGAAACCCAATTAACCCTCTCTCAACTCCACCCCTACCAATAAAAACCTTAAAGAGATTTAGGAAGATGCCCAATGTAGACCTTTGGTCACCACATATAAACCCATGTACATAACCCATGTAATAAATACCACTACCCCAACATTAAAACAAACAACAACAAAAAACTCTTAGAAGATGGAAAATTGCTTGCTCTGTCCCATGCAGCAAGGTAGCCTGATAGACCAGATATCCAAATGGTTGTATTCTTATACTCCACTCTGCTCAGGCAGGATAGTTTTTGGTATATTTGGAAACTCTGGGGCTACCAGCTTCCGTCTTATCTCAGTGTCTTTACGTGTCTCTTTAGCACATGTGTGGTGGGTTGTTCTGGGAATTATAGTTTTAAAGCCTCTGGTTTGTGGGGCCTGGGAGGAAGTGGGGGCTCAGTAGCACTGAACTTGGTTACCTTCATGTATCAGGTGTTCCCTATGGAACTTCCTTTTTTCTCTTGCTCTATGGACTCTTCAATAGATACAGAGCTGTTTTTGACACTGTCACTTCTGATTGTTTTGTTCTGGTTTTAAGCAGGTAGCTTTATACATCAAAATGGATTCAGCATTTTTTATCTTGAGGAAACTACAGATGGAACTTTGTCTGACTTGGTCATTGTTCCATCCCAGAGCCCAAACCAGTGCCTAGATGGAGGATATGTTCAATAAACGTTTATTGAATAAATCAATGAAATGATTATTTTAAAGAATAGTTTCATTAAGGCATAATTAGCATGCAACAGAGTACACATATTTGCCACACAGTAGCTTTTGACCTCTGTGTAGAATGTCTAGGCCACTGCTATAGTTAAAGGACAGACATTTCCATCACCTCCACAACTTCTTTAATCCTTCCTGTTCCTATTTCTGTTTCTTCTGTCACTATTCATTAATTTCTATTTCTTCAATTTTTAGATAAATGGAGTCATAGAATATGCGTTTTTTTCTTTTTTTCTTTTTTTGTCCAGCTTCTTCTACTTGGTATTATTACCTTGATATCCATTTGTGTTGTTGTTGTATACCAGCATTTCACTCCTGTTTCTTAGTAAAGGATACTCCATTGTGTGGCCATAACACCCCACACTTATCCATTCGTGTGACAGTGCTATGCACATACACTTCATGCATTTGTTTTCTTGGATTCACACTTGAGAATAGAATAGCTGGATCATGGCATCGTTGCCTACTTAGCTTTTTAAGAAAAGTGCCCATTTTCTGAAGCAATGCTAATATTTTACATTCCTACCTATACATGGGAGTATAATTCCTCCAAACCATGAGAGTTTTTCTGCTGTCAGTCTTTATAGCTCTAGCCATTATAACATCTCATTAAAGAGCCTTGTTTTGTTTCACTGTTTATTTCTCAGTGCTGGGATCAAACCCAGAGCCATTTGCATACTAGGCAAGCACTCTCTACCCCACTGTGGATTTAGCTTGGATTTCCTGAAGGGCTCATGGTGTTGATGTGTCTCTGTGCTTATGCGTCAGTCAGTCAGAGGCTTCTCTTCATGAAGTATGTGCTCGAATCTGTGACTTCTGTCATGATCAGGCCTTCTGTGTTTCTATCACTGAGCTTTGAGAACTTTACGTAATCTCCTTGATTAAGCCATGTATTTGTCCTGAAGTAGACTCATTTTTCCAGGCTGTGGCTCATGTCTCCATTGTCTTTTAAAGAGCAATCATTTTCCTTTTAAAATTCAGTCTAATTTATCATTCATCCTTTGTAGATTGTTTTTGGATGCTGTATCTTACAAAATCTTTGAGTAACCCAAACCATCAAGAGTTTCTCTTTTTTTCCTTCCATAAATTTTATGGATTCTGATTTTGCACATGTATCTGCAATCCATTTCCAGTTAACCCTGCTATATGTGAAACATTGGGTAGAAACTCATTGCTTTCTCTTTCATGCTAGTTGATACCCACTTCTCAGCACAGTTTGATGAAAAGACTGTATTTTCTCACCCAAATAACCTTTGTTGAAAACCAGTTACCTGCCCATGTGGGAGTCCTTTATAGAGTCTACTCTGACCCATGAGTCTGCCTGGATGTCTTCAGGCTAAGGCTGTATGTCCGATAACTGTAGCTTTGTATGCTTTGAAATCTGACAGTTCAGTTCTCCAACCAGGTTCTTCACAATGAAAGGAGTTTCTTGTTAAGGGGAAATTCTGAATTGCTGCTTAATTTTAAGACTTTCAAAGTGTTTCAAAGAGATTAGTAATATCATGTCTGGATCTCTGATTTTCCTTACCTAAGACCTGACTAAAGGAAAGTTTTCATATTATGTACTAAATGAAAGATACATATTCTTTAATATTAGTATATAAATCACAGCATTAGCCTCTAAGTGTTGCTTACTATTTTCCTGTAATTGAATTTTTGTTTGTTTTTTTTCATCAGTACTTTGATTGGTCACCAGGAGACAGCCATTTATTATATTGTTTTTCATTCTTTCTATTCTTATTAGTGTTTTGAATATGAATAATAATAAATGTAACTATGTCATTCTCAGGTAAATATGAGCTATGTTCAGATCAGTGATCCATTTCTTTAGGTTGCAGGAAGTGTTTGTTCAAACTTTGGTTGGACAGTTATCTAGATGTGTTCTTTTCATTTATTTTCGTTCAAAGCCCCTTGCCACATTCTCTTACACAAACATGCTGAGGACAAAAATTTTAAAGATGTTTTATAAATTATAAAGATGTTCTACATCATGTTTTCTCTAATATCTGGCAGTCTAAGGAAAGGAGAAAAGGGAGAATGTGGAATCAATGACCATTTATGGACTGAGAATTTATAAATAACATGCACAGTCTCTCTCTCTCTCTCTCTCTCTCTCTCTCTCTCTCTCTCTCTCTCTCACACACACACACACACACACACACACACACACACACACACACACACACTTTATGTATATAGGAAGAGGGGCCAGGAAGAAGGGGGTATTTGCTTCAGAGTGTTGAATCCCAATAAGTCCCAAGATTTTCAAAGAAATCCAGCTGAAGACCTAGGAGAGCCTATGGTTTGACTCCTGTCTGAAGCCTAGCAGGCTAGAGACTCAGAAGAACTTCTATTTAATTTGAAGTCTACAAGCAGGAAAAAAAAATCTAACAACTCAGACCAAAGAAGTTGGACAAGAGGAATTCTTTCTTCTCTGAGGGATCAGTTGGCTTTTTTGGTTTTATTCAAATCATCAATTGATTAGAAGAGCCATCTACATTAGAGATGATCATATGTTTTATTTTTGGTCTATAGGATCCCAAAACACCTGTTCAGAAATACCTGGAACAATTTTTAAGCAAACATGTGGGCACCCTGAAGCCCAGACAAGCTAGGTGTTATACCTTCTTTCAAATGTAGGCAAAGGAGTGTTTTTTGATCCCTAAAAGCTAGCAGAGTAGAAGTTAAATAATTGTGCTTTTGATTTGTAATGGGTGCCTATAACATTTATCTTTACATTTAGACGTGTTGGGAAACTAAAAGGTACAAGCATGATCTAAAACATGCTTGTAGTTTTTAGTGAACTGCTATAGGATTCAGGTCCAAGAATTGTGAGCCTGCTTCTTTGTTTCCTAATATAATTGACATCAGTAATAACAAAATTAATTGACAATAACTAGTTAGGCTTTACCATGTGCCTTATGTCTGTATGTTATAGATGTAAACTCATTTATTAATTGTAAGTATTTTCATAAGACATGGTGATGCTAAGTTCTTCTTGCTGAAGGCTATATGTTGCTATCTGGGGATAGAACTGTTATTCAACAAGTAATCATAATAGGACTTTTAATTAGAAAGAAGGGCAGATATAATCTAGTGTCCTTCTTTGCTGTTGAAGACAGAACAATGGAGAGTTGGGAGGGGCAACGATTCCAGGAGGCAGGGCGAGGATTGGTTCTCAGGTACCTGCCACTTGAGCATGGCTTCTTCTCCATGCAGCTGTCCTGATTTATTCACCTTCTCCCGGGTCCTCGGTCCTCGCTCATTTATCAATTTATCATCTTCCTCTATTGCAACCTAGGATGGAAAACTCCCCAAGCTTCCTGCATATTATGAAAGGATGCTAATGTTGCAGACACTGTGAGCGATGCTGCAGGTTGTTTCCCCTGTGGCTTGCTCAGAGGATGCTCTTGCAGCATGCACTTGAAGAATCAGCACAGAACATCTGAACATCTTCTGTGTTGGCACTAAAGAGCATTGGCCGCTTTAAGGTTCAGACTCATGTCGGATGTAGCCCGGGATTGCTTTTCGCTCAGCTTTATTCACGCTGATCCTGCATGTAGCATTTGAAAGCATTGTAACAGCTCTGAGCTGTGAGTGGGCAGAGAGCTGATGAAGGAGGCAAGGCCTGCAGCTCACTGTGCTGTGTAGCTGTGCTCTAGGTAACATCTTTTCGGAATCTATACTGGTATCACAAGAAAATTCAACAAGGTGAAGCTATTTTAAGGTACCTGGAATTATTTTCCTTGGCAAAAATTTCAAACACTACTAGTTGTGAATGTGTTTTTGGGCAAAAATAGCCATTAGGAATTTCTGGCTTTGTTCTGGGAATGTGCCCAGCCCCTGAAAACGAGGATGTGGTATATAATTTAGAATTGGTTAATGAAATATGAGGGAGAATTTCACAGTGGAAGAAGGTACTTCAGCACGTGCCCCTTTGCTTTGTTGAAGCCCCGATGTGGGACTTCCTGTGTGAGGTAGGACAAGGTTCTTCAACTATCCCATCTGAACAAGGAACATGAGCAAGAAATGCAGTGTATTTGGTCCCTCCTCTTCTGTCTGCCAGCCTATTCCCTAGCCTTTTCATGTTACAGTAGCTACCTGTCCTCTGTCATTGATCTACCTCCTGTACTTTGTAATGTAATAAATTTGTAACTCCCAATTTATAAGACACTGCAAAAATAACTACAATCTTGTATATACTTGTCCAATATTTCCCTCCATGGGTAGAAAGTTTAAAAATCTTGAAGTCTCTGAAATTTGAGGTATCTTCACGTTAACTATTTGATTTTGGCTAATAAGAGGTTTTATTTTATTTTTTAATTTTAATTATAGAGACATGAAACTTACAAACTGCCTTCATTTTTTAATTGCCCGCTCCTCTTGGCAAATAGAACAGTGTGTCCTCTACTGTACTTGTTCATGTGCATATTTATTTTCCCTCTGCCAGATTTCATGCTCATCAGGAGAGGTTAGTGATCTCCACCTCTCCCCCCACACATGGCTTTAGAAGACACTCCAAACTATTTGCTGAAAGAACAAGCATTAGCTAGCTATGTGGTTGCCGGCCTCTTAGATGGGAAAACTACACAATGAGCATGTGATAGGGGATTACATATCTGGAAAACTACACAATGAGCATGCACTTGGGGACCACACATCTGGAAGTTCCTCTTTATCCAGCTGCTTCAGTGCTGAGCTGTGAAATTCCTGGGGTCAACGAAGGCTTGGGAGGCAGGATGATAAGACAATTGACAGAAGCGGAGTCATCTGATAACACTTGTCATAGAGTTTTATTCGATCGGCATAAAATACCACACTGTACCTCACACCACCTGCTTCCCTCTTTGCCACTTAGAAGCATAGATGTTCTGTGTCCTAAGAAAATCTACCAAGGGCACTGTGTCTAGAGTCAGTACATTCATTCCAAAACCATAACACACCCCTGTCCCTATTGCAGTGTCACAGACAGACACCTTTATGTTCTAGGGCATTTCCCACTGTGACCTAGCAATGAGAAGCTGGCTAGATGGTTTACAATGGAGACCTTTGTGTAGCTCCATCAACAGTGAGCTGTTGCTTGAGAAAGAGCTGGAAAGTCACTGGACACCAGCATCTGGCTTGAAGGCTGTTCTCTATTCCTTCCCATGGGGCTGATGCAAACATTTTATACCGTTCCTTCCAGCTCACAGAACTCCAGTTCTTGCTCTTGGGTTTTTCCAGGCCTCTGGCTTTGTCCTCCATGGTCTTGCCAGTGTCTGCTACAGTCCTTCTAAGGTGGGCTTTACCAGCTTAGAGGTGAGCACAGTACTCTGGGAGAGGCAGAGTAGTCTGAACACATTTCCCCACTTCTGCCCAGGTACTGTGGTCAGTCTCTGTGTCTTTCCTCCATCCTTTCTAATAATGGATACTTAACTCAGCACTTGAACACTGAAGGGATGATTAAATTTTGGGGTAAGCATGGGCATCTTTATTTAATTCCCCAGCTCTCCTTTGAGGGTAGAGACTAAAGACAAATACTTGAATGCCTTCAGGAAGCTATTTTAAAGATACGCAGATTCTTCATGGAGAGAGAAGAGAAGAGATTCTGAATCTCTATTTAAGACTCTAGCTGGCATTTGTCAAGCTAGGTGAGCTAAAGTAAGCGAGCCTCTCAAACTCATTTCCTAGGAGGTAAACAGCGGCAACTTATTTTGGGCCCATGTGGCTCACAGCACTCACACATATCCGGTTTCTCTTGCACAGAAGAACTTAAATTAGATACAGTATGAGCAGAAACAAAGCCCAGAGAGGCTGCAGCCTCTGCCCGAGCATCTCACAGACATATTTGAAATCAAATGATGTGCCCCAAGGGTAGATATGTTAGACAGGGTAGCTTGCTTGACTAGACGGGGAGAAGGCACCATGAGGACTATGATGGGTGACTCTCGTTAGCTGCCCCTTGCCTTTTGTTGAAAGCAAATCGGGAAAGGCCCGGAGAAGGGTAAGCTGTTGTCTGAGGGATAGGCAACACCTGACGGTTTCTCCCAGAGCAGGGCTGCCTGATTGATTTTCATTTATAGCTCCACAGTCCTTGGATGCTGCAAAGACTCCGGCAGCCTATTGTTTTCTAATGAGGTTTCCATGACTGGTTGCTAGGACTGGCTGCATGCTGAGTGTGGGCCGATGAGTGGCTGGGTGGGCAAAATAAATGGTCTACCCAGGTTGCTATGGCAGCCAACGGGAGGGCAAGTCCAGTGAGCAGATAAAGCAGAGTGTATTAGTCATGGCTCTCCAGAGGAACAGAACTTTTTGAATTAATGTGTGTGTATGTGTATGCATGTATGTATGTATGTATGTATGTATGTATGTATGTATGATACACATTACACACACACACAAACACACACATAATATAACGGGGATTTTTTTTTAAAGAATGGCTTACAGGCTGTGGTCTAGCTAGTCCAACAAGGCTTTCTATCAACAACAGGTCCAAGAATCCAGTAGGCTAAATGTCTTAGCTGGTCATCAGTACACACCAGGATCCCACACAGTCTCTAATGCCAGCAAAGGAATGGACTTGCCAGCGAGAGAAAGAGCAAGCAGACAAAAAGGAGAGCAGCCCCCTTCTTCCATGTCCTTTGTATAGGCTGCCAGCAGAAGGTGTGGCTGAGGCTAAAGGCGTATCTTCCTTCCCCAAAAGGTCAGGGTTAAAAGTGGGTCTTCCCACTTCAAATCATTTCATTCAAAATAGAAATCCCTCACAGGTGTGCCCAGCTGCTTGGGTGTTAGTTAATTCCAGACATAGTCATTTGACAGCCAAGAACAGTTGTCATGCCCCATGATGCAAAGAAGGCATGTACAGTGAATGGTGTGCACCCAGACAGCAGTTAGTAACAGATTCATCTGTCTGGGCATGTCTTCTCATCCTCAGACAAGCTTAAATACCTCCTCCTCAGACAGGCTCTCTTTAACTGCCCACTCCAGATGTCACACCGCTGTTCCCTTCTCTCCCTTCCTATTGGCCAGCCCCATTTTATTTTCTTTGTACTTATCATTGGTGTTTTTGCATTGTAGTTACATGTACTTATTTCTTTTACTACCAGGATATAATTATCATGAAAACAGGAGCCTGTCCTTCTCCCATGATACCCCTGGTGCCTGGAATATAGCCTGGCATAGAATGGGCACCCAGTAACCACTGTCTGGGTGAAACTTGGGTACTGATTGGGAGTGAGCACCGTTATTTATTCATCTTGGAATTTTGAATTTCTGGCTCAAAAACATTTATTGAATACAAGTTTGGGTATAGGATGGGGCAGAGATAAACCAGGGAGGTTGTCCCTGTAGACAGTTTTTCGCACATTCTAGTCACAGAAACACAGTAGGGAAGTTTAGGACCTCCAGCCAGATGCCTAAAAGGATGGTTGTAGCCAGATTGGGATTGGAAATATGGTCGGGAGGGGAAACAGCTGTGTGTGATCAGATATAAGGGCAGTGTTACTGTGAGTTCTAAAGAACTCTCCTGTACCGAGGACTTTTATTCCCCGTGTCATTGACCCACACAGCAGTATTACCAGGGAAGTTCTGTTATAGCTCTCACTTTTGCACAGGATGAGACCGATACATACAGCAAGTACAGAGCTTACTAGAGCTTACGTGGGGGTGGAGCCAGCACCCCAGTGCTCTTCATTGGGCCATGCTGAGAGCCAAGCCAATGAACAGCTGGGTTTGTGCTCAATAACTGAAGGCTTATGTTTTTCAAAACCTGCTTTAATAAGGGTTTATAAAAGCTTCAACCTCCCTTCTAGCCCACCAACCAAAGATAGGGGAGGAAAATGCTCATAGAACAAGGGGGATGTGGACTTGGTTAGAAGTAGTTCTTTGGGGGATGATTCCAATCTTTATTGCCTACAGTCCAGTCCACTAGCAAAACACCAAGCATGAATCATCATCAGAGGCCTGAGTCAGAAGAAATCAGCGCAAGTCTGGAGCCCCAGCAGATGTGCTTTGGTGCTCCTCTCTCTATGAAATCATGACAAGCAAGGATCAACAAAGAAAGCAAGGCAAACCAATGCAGTAGTGTCATCAGTGAAGACCAGCGTAGTAAGTGAAGTCCAATGAAGACCAGCAAGGCAAACCCATGCTAGAGTACTGTCAGCAAAGACCAGCAAGGAGAAGCCCAACTAAGACCAACAAGGCGAACCAATGCTATAGTGTCATCCACTATCTGTTGGGTTGTACTTGTAATCTTTCCAAACATCAAGTGTTCTCTCAAGCATCTGCTTCAGCAAAACATCACATGCCCTTTCGCTAGCTTCCAGAAAAACATCACATGACACAATTAAGTTTCCAATGAAATCACAGATTCCCACTTCAATTAACTTCTCTCTCTTCCTCTCTCTCTCCTCACCCTCTCGACCCTATTTATCCTCCCCACCCACTCACCCACCCACTTCCTGTTCTGGTTGATGTCTTTCTTTGGTCCTGTGATTCTTGTTTCCTGCTTCCTCATAAAGTGTTCTTTTTTTTTTTTTAAAGTTATCTGTTGAGGAAATGTAGGTATTCTGTGGTACATTTAGTATCACAAACTTGGAAGGAAGTACAAACAGGAGACAATGCTAAGGCAAGAAACGTGAACTAGGTTCCTGGGGATCATAACTGTAGACTGCTAGGTTTTCTTTTTTGGCTGGTCTGGAATGTGTGACCTGTGACAAGGTTACAGGTGCCTAGTCTGAGTTTAGTGTGTAAAAAGCCCAGTGACTTTAGATCTGCCACTAACACAAGTCTCTTTTTCATCTTCTCTAAAACAGACTAAGATGTGGTTCTGTGGCAAGCAAACACTCAATTTAGTGTTACAGTATGGGCACTAGTAACACAGTCCACTGGGGTTGTGTGGACTCAGTTGTCTGCTGCTGCCTTGGAGAGCAGGAGCCTGGGCTTGGCACTGTCACGTCTTTTCATATTAGCCCCATAGAAGATAGCTTACCTGCTGACTGCCAAAATTCTAAAATCCCAGAAGAAGGGCTCAGAGAGATGGCTCAGTGGCTCAGAACACTTGCTGCTCTTGCAGAACAGCCAAGTTCATTTCCTAGCACAACTGTAACAACAGTTCCAGAGGGTCCAGTGATCTCTCTTGCACATATACAGATATGCAGGCAGATACTCATACACATTTTTAAAATTACATTTTTTAAAAAAAATATCAGGAAATGGGTGTTCATAGTTCATACCTTTAATCCCAGAACTCAGGAGGCACAGGCAGGTAGAGTTTGATGCCAGCTTGGTCTACAGTGTGGGTTTCGGGATAGCCAGGGCTATGTAGAGAAACCCTGTCTTGAAAAAGAAATCAAGAGACACATTTGAATATTTGTTGTTTTCCAGCAGCCTGCTGGGAGTGAGAGTATTATTGTCTAACACACTCCAGCTTTAAACCGTCACACTCACTGTATTAGGACTCTAAGCAAACACCATAGTCCCAAATATCTCAGAAGTCAGATTTAAGAGCTAGCCAAAGTTCCCAGATGCGGACTTGGGGGGACTTTGTCCCACAGGGAACATTTAATAATGTCTAGAAACAGTTTTGATTGATACCACCCAGGTGCTAAAACATCTGCAAGGCGAGTCCAAACATCCTGTGATACACATGAGGCCCCTTAAGAATGAAGAACTACCTGCTCCAAGTGCTAATGATGCCAAGACTGAGACACCATGAGGCGGAGGAAAGAGCTAGAGCAAGCCTGAGAGCAGATATGAGGAGCTAGCGGTGTAACTGTGCTCAGCAGGTCAAAGAGTTTTCTGGAAGAAGGGCAGACTGCCAAGCTTCAGGAAGCCAAGGATTAGGATTTAGGCCATGCATTTGGACAAACTTGTAGTGTGCCATCTGCTTTCTGAACCAGGAGTCTCTGTGTATCTCTTGAGAAGCATCCTTTTCTGGATTTTTGGTTGGTTCAACCTGGAGTCAAGAAATAGGACGAGCATTTGAGGTGGCAGTAAAGGTGCTTGCCTTGTCAGCCTTTCAGACTGAGCTTGATGCCTAGAGCCCATGGAGGGAAGGGAAGAACAACTCTTGGAAAGTTGTTCTCTGACTTCTTCTGTATGTACTGTTGCAAGTGTGTGCCTGCAGAGACAGACAGACAGACAGACAGACAGACACACACACACACACACACACACACAATAATATTGATAATAGTAAAACATAAAATAGTTTAGAGAGAAATTGGCATATTTCTTGCATCTGATCTTGACTACAGATGTTTGAACTAAGCATGGCCGATGGTATTATTTCCGTCTCACTGCAGGGACCTCTGCAGAATGTTAAGTATCTCAGTTAGGGTTACTATTGCTTTGACAAAACACCAAGACTGAAGCAGCGTGGGAGAGGAAAGGGTCTATTTGGCTTACACTTCCACATCACTGTTGATCATCAAAGGAAGTCAGAATAGGCACTCGAACAGGGTAGGAACCTGGAAGCAGGATCTGATGCAGAGGCCATGGAGGAATGTTGCTTGCTCTCTTGTTTACCACGGCTTTCTCAGTCTGCTTTATTATAGAATACAGGACCACAGGAATGACCCACCAAAATGGGCTGGGCAATCTCACATTAATCACTAATTAATTAAATGCTCTACAGGCCTGCCTATAGCCTGATCTTATTGAGGCATTTTTTTTTCCAATTGAGGCTCATCTCTAGTGACTCTAGCTTGTATCAAGTTGATATGAAACTAACCAGCACACCAAGGGTTAAACAGTTTCCCAGTATACAGAGAACAGTATACTCTTTAGGCTCTGACTAAGAGAGTCAAAGTCCAATCATGTGGCCTGAGCATTACAAGAGAACAGAGAGGGAGGGCTCCCCAGTCCTCTCTGCAAGGTCAAAAGAAGTGATCAGACATAGGACATGGTTTATGCTTAGGGTTCCACATGTAGGAAGAATTTTGGAAGAATTTTGTCAACTTTTATGGAACAAATCTCATCAACAAAATCAGAACGTTCATGCCTTTTGACAATAATAGCTTATTTTTAGTAGTATGTTTTATTTTCTCAGGTTTATTGTAGTATAATTGGCAGATACAATTGAGTATATTTAAAATTTGTGACACAATGGTATATGGCTGAATAATCACACGGTCAGGTCAGTGAGCAGATCCACCGCTTGCAGAGCTGCCACGTGCATTTATTTAATTTTAGTGTATCAAGAATACTTAAGATTTAGATGCTCAGAAAATTTCAAGTGTATAATGTATTATTATTAACCACAGTCACTATAGTATATCAATATAATATATGTTATATCAAATGTGTTCTAGTTAATAAAGAGCATATACTTTAACATATATTATACTATATTAAATTTCTAAAACATTTTTATTATAGCTGAAGGTTTGTCTCTATCATCAACTTCTCCCCTATCCTCCTGTCCTGGTCACCAGGCTCAGTGCCCAGCTTCTGAGTCCAGCTTTTCTAGGTTCTACATGTACACGTAGATTCTATGATAAACCACAACTTACATATAAGGGCTTACACTATAAGGAGCATTAACTTGAGAGCGGATTAACAGATGCCGTTTTCCCGTCTGCAGGATGTTTACTATATCCAGGTTTAGCATTCTGAGAACATTCTTTTATTTGCGCAACACTGTAGAAACAGGGTGTGCAACACTGTAGAAACAGGGTGTGCAACTTTTCTCCACCGTGGTATATGAAGAGCTCTTATTTCAGAGGAGGTAACTAACCTGTTCAAGGTGACACAAAGAAGAAAACACATTAAACCAGCTTCCCCAAAGAGTTAAATATTACAACAATCAAGAATTAGGCACCACTGTATGTCTTTTTAGCTAACAAAAATACAGCAGACAGTAAAGCTGGCAACACCCCGGGCAATGGGTACACTGTTGACCCGGTAAGCAGAGGATTGGGAAACCAGGATGTTCCAGGGTCACAGAGATGCTATGCCTGCCCTTCAGAATTGTTCTTCAAGGCAAATAAGTCAGGAGAGAACTCAGTTAGGTAAATTTTAGTGTATTCACTGGTTTCCGTTGAAAAGGACGCACTGAAAGGCATTCTGGCACATTTAGCAAGCAGCCTCCTTGACAGTGGTTTTGCAAACAAATATGGAAGTTATCTTCTTTATGATCCACTTTGTTGCATTTCTGCAATACAGGGCTGTCTTGACACACATTGGAGTTGAACCTAGGGTTACTTGGTGCCTTTTTGTAGAAAGCCAGACCAGCTGGGTGAAATGACATATATCTGTAATGCCAGCATTCAGGAGGCTAAGTAGGAGGAAATCACATTTGAGGTCAGCCTGGGACATATAGCACGACCCTATCAGAACAAACCAACCAAACCAAACCAAAACCCAAGCTAACAGATATGTTGCTCCATGCTCCTCCCTGTGACTCGCCCACTAGCAATGCATGTCCCCGTCAAGCATCGTGTTGGCTGTCTCCTCCTGCAGACATCCTCATGCCACCCTGCCATCCTCCACAGAGCTCACTGCAGTTGGCAGTCATAGCAACTCCCCTCTCTCCTCACTACAGTTAATGCCTTCGTTCATTATTCAAGTATAAGAGGCCCTATGAGACCAGGGACCACCACTCTCCTACTTGAGTGCTCACCGCCTTCACATGTAGGCACTTAGTGGCAATGTCTTGAATAAGTGGGTGTGTTTATGTTAGTGCCTGAGATCCATATTTGACTACTGCTTTCGAAGCAGACATATTTCTTAAGATGCCTTGCCATGTTCTCTTCAATTTACCATGGACTCTTCCTCAGGCCATTAGCTGCATTTAAACACATATATACAAAGCAAGGCCTTGGGCTGCTGGGTGTTTTGTACTTTGATCCTATGCCCACCATCTGAGTTCTATGTTGATATTAATTACAGCCCGCTTTCTTGGATTGAAACCCTCTATCTCAAGATTTCCATAAGAAATAAATATTAAGGTCTCTATGCATGTCACCACAGACGTTGCTGGAGATAGAGTAGAAAGCCTGATTCCTCCCTTTCTCGTCTCCAGGGAGCTCCCTGGAATTTGGAGAGGCAGACAGACACGCTGTACTACCACCAGCTCAGATCTATGGCAACAGAGAACTGGGCAAAGTGCTAGTGGGGTGGCAGGAGCAGACAGGGGCTTCCCAGAAAATGGTTATTTTGTTCATTATAACAAAAGGTCCATATCGGCAGTGATGAATCGTCTGAGTGTGTTTGTGTGGGTGTTTACATACCCTTTTCTCTAGACTTGGGCATAAAGAATGAGAACAAATCATAAGCCAGAAGACAGACAAGAATCCCTGACAGTAGGATGTCAAGGAGAGACTGCCTCTGTATATTAGGCTGTAGAACACCCTAAATGGAGCGTGAATTACCGAGGGAAGGTGCACATGCTCCTGAGTGAGTGTCACAGTGGTAGGGACAGGAGGTACCACTAACAACAGTGGCGTTTCAGACCTAGGTCTTCTTCAGGGGTTGGAGAATGTAGGAAGAATGAAGAAAGAAGAGACTCCAGGGAGGGAGGGAGGGCTAGAGTGGGAAATGGAGCAGCGTGAACGCTGTGGGGGATGAGAGAAAGGCTGCAAGAGCAGTAGGAGGAAGGAGCCTTCCACGGGCCAGCTCTGTGCATCTTCTAGGCCACATAGAAGGCAGGTTTCCATGGAGACCATCTGCAGATGTGCCTGCCGTTGGTGGATGGGCAGGGAGCAGTTGAGGAGGTGAAGACAGTGCAAACAAACTCTCATCTAAGAATATTGTCAAGGAGAGAGTGTGTTGCCAGGACTACAGCATCCAGGTGAGTGCCAGCAGGACCTGCCCAAGCAAGTGACAGAGGCAGGATCCCCTGCAGCCAGCGGGAGACTCAACTCTGACTCCTCAGCTTCAGAAAACGCTAGACCTCCCAGGACTTCCACCACCCAAGTCTGAAATCCAAAGGAGGAAATGTTCCTTGTGTTTGAAATTGAAGAACCAAGCCATCCTTAGTGCCATTTGTAGAAGGATAGAGGATAAACACAGAGGGTCACCAGTACCCGGGGCAGTGGCCTTAAAGAGAAAGCTCTAGGAATAAATGGCTTTTTAGAGTAAATAAGAACTGTCTCCTTCCAAGAGATTGCATCTCAGCAGTGATTTATTACAGGCCCTGCTTGGAGTCCATGAATAATGCACAAGACAGAGTCTTGAGCAATATAAAATAGCTCGAACACACTTACACACTGCTGTGAGCAATACATAATCTTAGAGTCTAGCTTTGCTATTTTCACAAAGTAGCTGATTCTTATAATCACAGAGCAAAAGTCCTGAAATACTATGTCTGAGAAAATCGGGCGGAACACAAACAGGGCCAACTTCTCCTTATCTGAGTGAAATTACTCCAGAGAGAACGTGGCGGTCCTTCTGAGCTGTGAACGTTCTCCTTCTTTGTTTGGATTGCCTGTAGTAGCCTAAAACCATTCCGGTTGCTTTACTCTTGTGGATGAATGAGATCATTCAGAGATTAATTTTCAGCTTTCCTAATCAGGGTTTACCCAATGGATAGTGTGGAGTCGGCAGCACACTGGCTTGTTAAAGCCACAGATGACCAGACACAGTGGCGTTTGCAAGAATGAATAAATGGGTTGAAACCATTTGAGAGCCAGTGGGGCTCTAAGAGCTCTGTTTGTTTAGCTTTTCCTCTTTGTTAGCTTCCTGTAGAGGAAGGAAGGTTCTGACTTCAGAACCTCTTGTACTAGCTGTAGAACTGTATTCAATGACACAAGGGGACCCCAGGACACTGGCCACACTTAGCTACCTAGTTCAGGCTTTCTGCTTATTTCACGATAAACTCTTAATGCCCACTCTGGGAGTCTGTCTTTGATATATGTGCAGTGTGAGTCTTACTGATCTCCTTGGATCTTACTGTCTGGATGCTGAGTGCCAGGGCCCCTTTGCAACCTTCTATGTAATGTGTATGCTTTGTGGAGAAGATGTTTGAGATGCAGCAGGCATCCTGTGTGCATGAGGAAACATACACAGAGCTGGATCATACCCAGATCCCAGCACAACTGTCTAAGTTTGCTTTCTGCTGCTGTGGAAACACCATAACCAAAAGCAATGTAGGGCAAAGAGGGTTTATTTGGCTTACACTTCCAGGTCATGGCTCAAGCTACAGCAGGAGTTCCAGGTGGGGATCAGGAAGCAGGAATTGAAACAGAGACCATGGAGGAACACTGCTTGTGGGTTGCTCTCCATGACTTGTTCAGATTGCCTTTTTATACAATCCACAGCCACCTGCCCAGGGGTGGCACTACTCACATTGGGTCAGTTCTTACCATATCAATAATTAATCAAGAAAATGCCCCACAGATGTGCCTACTGGCCAATGTGATGGCGGCATTTTTCTCCCTTGAGGCACTGACTTCCCAGATGACCCCAGCTTCTTTGTAATTCTGCCCAAGTCCTGATCTAGAAGTGAGTGTGAAGAAGGTAAGATGAAGTACAGTGTAGGAAGTTAACTGAAGGGGAGGCGCCTCCCATGCAGTTTGCTGGGATGAGACTTTTTGGTGGTGTGGCTGCTTTGGGATTTTTCACGATCCAGTCGGTGATGCCTTACCCATACTCTGTAGGTAAACTCAATAACCTCACCCATCAACCAGGTTAGACTTGGGAGGAATCATACTAGCCTGCCCTTGGTGCCCAGTCTTGGTGAGTAGGCATTTGTTGTCATCTCCCCACAAATTTACACAACAGACATTAATAAAGTTAAATTATTTTTCAATAAAGCCTTGCTGTGTAATTCTAAGGGGCTTCCCCCAGCACAGTGGTGGATTGTCTTGTGTGTTTTTTCTAGAGGTCACTGGACTACAACTAAACTCCAGGCTCCTGATGTGAGATAAGGGTTTTGGACACCAGCTGTTGTTTCAGCCCTGCTTGGGATCAATCCGGGTTCATGCCGCCCGTGACTCATCCACTTCCCTGCGTATGCTGCATTTCTTTGTTGTCATAACTGAGTGTACTTGCCCCGTTCCTCACCTGGCTGGCTCCTTCAAAGGCTAGAGTGTCCTTCCATTTATATACCACCCTCATTTGGAAGCCTTTTTCAAGTGTCCCTCCTTAGTGCACAGTGATCCTGTATACCCTAAGCCTATTTTTTTTTATTGCTTCAGATATCACATCTTTTTGTATTTTTGTTTGTTTCGACTATTTGAAAAAGAATGGCAAACATTGTGGAGTCCGAGATTCGGCCCTGCTTGCCAGCTCACTTGTTAATCTGCAGGCTGGCAGGAAGCAGGTAACTTCTGAGCCAGAGGCAGAGGTCTGCACAGCTGGCAGCATGAACTCGTTCTTCCTGTCAGGTCCCTGTGCCTGTTATGCTCCAGCTGAGTGAGGTGAGCACCATACAGCCCAGGTGGATGCTGTGCTCACAGTGGTTTTGCATCACAGCTAGGGAACTAGAAAGCTTAGGAAACCTCTCATCTTCTAATAAGTTGCCAGTGGACCTCACCAGACTTTCCCCCAGACAGAGACATTTTCATATCACAACTGGGAAGCAAACCTGCCTCCTGCCTAGGATCCAGGCCCTCTTTCAAGGCTGTTTGCTATATGAATATTCTTGCAAGGGGCCACATAACTACCTATGAAGATCTGGGAGAATGCAGGAAGCACATGGAGACTCTCTTCCTGCTGTCACAACCAACACAAGCAATGAAGTGGGGACAATGTAAATATTTATTGACAAGTGATTAAAAGCAGCTGGAAATATCTTTAAAACATCCTTTGAGAAGAAATCTAAAGTGCTTATTTCAGAAACTTTCTCTTCAAAATAATCAAGCAGCGACTACTTTTTTTTAGTATGATTTTTTTTAAAACTGCATCCTTTCAAAATGTGGATACTACCTTGTTGGCACACAGTTGAAAGCAATGACTCCCCCAGAATCTACCAGTTATCAATAGTCTGAAAGAAAAGGGTAAGGCCCCATGAGCCCCTCTCCAATCTGTGACTGGCTGTTGGCAGTCCCAGGGTAAGCAACCACAGCCGAGGTGAGATCCAGTTTGCAGAGACTGTATCAGGCCCTGAGACAGCATCTCTTATCCCTTCTCCTACCTTCCAAAGCTTTCATGCTAAACATGGGAAGCTTATCCTTACAAGGAAGGACAATTAGCAGATTCACTAATTAGGCTTCTGTGGATCCCTACATCCCACCAAGCCTTTCATTTGTGTAATTATTGCTTGTGCTTTGGTGCAGCATAAACTTTAAGACATTTTTTTCCCACCCGAACCTGACTCCCTGGTCTAAAATGTGTAGAAATTCCAGCATCCTAGTGATGAAATCACTTGATGTATTGCAAGTAAATCTAACTTTATTTAGAATATACCCCCAGAGTTCAAGCAGAAATGGTTTTAGTCTAACTTCTCAGTCAGTTATTCTAACTTCTCAGTCATCCCACCCCACCCCCATCTTCCTCATTGGACTGGTTCCTCCCCTGTGGATGAATGACTCCTACAATTTGCTTACACTCTAGGGAAACAAAACTTCCTCCTTTAATGTAGTGACACTTGTGGTTCACATGTCCTGTGTCGTCTAACTCTGTCTAGTCTTATCTAAGGTCAAAATGTCCCTGCCACACCAGGCTCCTCCTCGTGAGAGTGAAGTGGAAGAGGCCAGGCTGCTTTTCAGTCAGTTCTGTCATGGCCTAGGGCAGCTTGTGCCTTTCCAGCATGAAGGAGGGGATGTGAGACAGGGACAGACCCCAGTGGTTTCCTTAAGGGCAAGCTGATGTGAAAGGCTCTGGCTTCCGTGGTATGGCCGAGGTTTAAAGCTTTCTGGAAGTGTTATGGCCCTTCGTCATCTGCACTTCCTTTACAGTTGCTGAAATCTCTAGGCAGTTCTAGGGTGACTTTCAGACCTTCAGGGATGGATCCAAGATGACAGTGTGTTGTCTTTCCCTTGGGTGTAGCAGAAGGTACTTACTTCCCAAAACCTCAGTTCTCCATTCTGTAGCCACAATCTATTTTACAAGGCCCACGCGCTGCCATGCGCTGGAATTTATACCTGGCTTGCCCGAGCTCCCTAGAAGGCGCTCTGTGTGCTGGGAAGCCATACTGCCTTCCTACACCGTTGAAGCCTCTTCAGCCTGAACACCTCTCCCTCTATCACACCGAATGAATTAAGGATAGAATGGCAAAACTGGTGTTTGTTTGTTTGTTTGTTTGTTTGCCTTGTTTTGTGTTTTCTTTTTTCTTTTACCATTTCCTTTGGAATTTTGGACTATTCTGTATTCTGTTTTCAGCCCTTTAGAGACTCAGCCAAATCTGAAATCTCATTTAAAAATTAGCATCAAAAAATCAAATGTAAAAATCTATTACAATTTGCTATCAATCCCTTTTCCCCTCCTAGATTATGATCAAGACTGATATCTCCTCTGCTTGAGACTGAGAAGAAAGACGCATAATAATGAGAAGAGAAAGAAATATAGTTTTACGGCCCATGTTTTACAGTGTTATTAAACCAAATATGTAATTATCTGTGTTTATAATCCACATCGCCCATTGTGTACATTTCTGGCCCCGACTTTATGAAGCCCACAAGTAGCACTGAATCCAATAGACAAGATGAAAGTCATTCTTCTCTGTTCTGTGCTGTTTCCTTTCTGACTCTTCTTTGATTTAATTTGGGAAAGTACCTAATTTTGTGAAAACCACAGTGCTTCCCTCAGCTGTAAAAACCAGGAGTTTTCTGCCCAGGAAATGTAATCAGCCATGAGTGAAGACTTTTATAAAAGAAAATTTTGAGACTAATTCTTTGGTCTAACCTCTGTCAAGCAACTGGGGGGATTATGAGATTGTGTGAGCCTTGGAGGAAAAGATGGACTTACATTCACGGTTAGTGAGCTCACCAGTGATTTTAGCTTAGTGTTAGTGTTCATAATATTTCCCCCTTAGGGCCTTGAGGGAAACAGGTGGGCCTCCATGTTGATATTGAGGCCCATTGGGATGTTCAGAGGTGAGGACCCAGACAAACAAAGCCAGGATCTCTCACGCTCTCTGGCTGGAAAGGCTTTGACTTGTTTATTCCTACAAACCCAAATTCTCTGCTAACATGTACTGTGGAATGGATGCAGTGTAGAATCGAACGGTGTGGTGGTTCTGAAGGTTCGATGTGGATCTAAGAGTACAGTAAAAAAAGACAGTCCAAGTGTCCCAAGGGAAGGTGACCTGAAGGAGACAACAGTAGAGGTGATTTAGAGAGATCTTCCTGCAGAAAGCTCCCTGCACAGAGTCCTGAAGGATGACACTTAACCACATCAACAGGTTGTTAAAGAACGTTCCACACTCGGGAGAAGCACTGAGTTTGTAAGACAAGATTGTGTTTAGTGTATTTGAAAATCCTCCCATGGAGATAACTCCTGTGGCCTCCCTGTGTGAAGCCATTGCTCTGGATCTGTGATCTGCTTGGGGCTGGTGTGTCCACAGTGTTACCTGCCGCAGTGTGTGAAATCCACTCAAAACCCAGGATTCATGGCTTCACTGCAGAAAAGAATTTCAGGACGAGACATCATGAAACAGAGCTGGGATTTGTTGAAAGGCATTTAAAATATAGATTTCAGTCAGTAGGGCAGAGAGAAAGGGAAGGTGGAGGGGGAGGGAGAGAGAGAGAGAGAGAGGGGAAGAGAGAGGAGAGAGAGAGCATGAGAGTGAGAGTGAGAGCGAGCACTCAGGAAAAAGTAAGATACCCAGGAAAGCACGTGCTTAGGCTCCTCTGAGAGTGTGATACTTCATTTTTACCATGACTGGAATCAGGGTAGAGCGTCCAGCTGTATCTTCAAAGGATTGCTGATAAATCCAAATGAGGTGACAGGTTGTTTCTGAAGGGTGCCTAGCAGGACTGTAATTGATAAAGTAAATCAATAAATCATAGGAATATAGGAGGGAGGGTAATCTCTTACTGTGAACAATGTTAACAGCCATGTCTGAGATTCCCAGGAGAAATTCTGGGACAGGAATGGGTGTCAGTTGACATGCTAGCATAAAATATGGTGTACATAAGGAATATTATCTCTGTGTTGGTGACCTTTATGCCACATGCTTTTCATTGCACATGAATTTTTGCTTCTTGGCTTCTGAGATGCCTGAACCAGACTCCCAAGTAAGGGGATCCTTTCTGATACCCTCATTCTCCCTGTTTACTGTGCCTTAGTGGCAGCCACTGGAAAAGAAATCACTGTGTGAGGAAGCTTCAGTCAGATGCCACAGTGTCTTCAGTGTCTTCAAATTCAATGCTTCTCAGTAACCAGCAAAATTTAGTTGGTGGTCATGTGCTAGTCAGCCTGCCGAGTTCTCCTATCTTTGTGATCAAGGGTTTGAAAGCACCTGGTATTTCCATGACACTGAACAAAACCCATGGTACTTCACTGCATTTCTAGAAGGAAGCCCATCTGTTACTCGGTGTGGCTGGGGGCTGGCTTTCAACTTCTTAGCTGCTCAATACAGTAGTTCTGATGGCGTCACAACAGACATCTTTAAATGCTGTGGAATAAGGATGAGTCTTCCAGGCTCCCACTGAATTGCTGGTAGTCAAGGAGTCAGTACACAGGTGAGGATTCTATACTGCCTTTGAAAATTATTACTCGAATGGACTAGTTCTTAAATTATATTTTACACAGATTAGTAGCTAGAAATATGAACTGTGATCGGTCAGCATGGTCTTAATGAATTTCTGTCCACATCTCTGCATTGGAAGCATCTGGCAAATCTTCCCTCCAGAGAGACCCCATACCAGTATCATGAATGATGTGTATGATAAGCATGACACTGCATCCGTGCCGATCCATCTCAATACACCTGGAATCCCAGAGCAATCACGAGAAAAACCGCCAGACAGGCACAAAATAGCAGGCATTGTGCAATATACTGATGGGGCATCACAAAACTGTGCAGCTCCTAAGAGTAAAGATGCCCTGAAAAACCCCAGTAGCCAATAGCTGGATCCCCAGCACTGTAGAGGTGTGAGAGGCATCCCTGGTGTCCACTGGCCAAGGAGTTTAGCCATGTCTTGAATTCAATGGAAGACCGTCTCAAAGAAAAAGATGGGAAGTGACTGAGGAAGAGACTGAGCATCAATCTCAGGCCTCTCCATATACAGACACACGTATGTGTGCACATATACCACACACACACACACACACACACACACACACACACACACGCACAAACACAGAACTGAAAGGAAACATGAAAAATTTTGGGTTTAAGTTCAAACTTTGTGTCAATATTGATTCACTAATTGTAGAAAATTTGGCATAAGGCAAGCTGTTAACATTAGGGGAAACCAGCTGCGGAGCCATTAGGATTGTTTGGGCGAGAGTATACAAATAAATAAGTTCTAAATGTAAGAGCCTTAATCAGACACTCGAGACGCCGGGGCCTTGGATTTCTGAATCTACTACAAGTAACAGGTGAAAACCCCTCCTTCCTCCCTCCTTGCTCTCTCAGGTGACAGGGAGTGAAGCTCAGGAAGGACTGAGCCAGTCAGAACAGGATGCAGTGGGTAATGAATCCAAGCAGAAAGGATGTAAGTAGGTCGGGTTAATTCTTACAGTGCTTAGTTTATCTGAGGCTGTAAATGATGCTGAGTTCCCAAGTTAGGAAGTGCTGGGTATCTCAGCCCTGCTGGACTATACAGGGACCAGACCCTGCAACCAGCGCTGCTTCTTAACTCGAATAAATCCAGGCCAATGTGGATTTGGGTGGCCTGAATTATCTGTATCATTGCCCTAATTCTTCACTTTGATTGTGAAGACCTGGCTTCTGAGGGAAGTAGGCCATCATTCCCTGAGATGCTAGCTCCCTTCCTGAGGGATGAAAATGTCCTTAACACTTTGGAATCCTTTTTTACGTGTGGATCAGATTACTAGCTGGGAAAGGCTGCAGTCAACTGAGCACGCCTCAGAGTAGCTTCAAGGCATGTAGGCCAACTTGTACAGGAGAGACTTCCATTGTCACTTTAACAGACAATTCAGAGAGCTGGTCACAATAGCAGCTCTGGGGACTCTGGTTACAGGTGTCCTAGCTCCAGCTGTGTTTAGTCACAGGAGAGGAGGAGACATCCTGTCTTCATGATTTCATTTAGATAGCTAGCTATTTCCTGCTGGGCCTGTGCGATTCTCTGAGAGTAAATGACAGTTTTGTTCGCTGCTTTCACCAGGGGCACGGCAGCTTGTTGCATGGGCTCTCTTTGTGGAGCAGCAAAAGCTGAGGAGAGCCAAATGTCACCTGTAAATTACCTAGCATTTCTCCTCCATGTGTGAATGAGTTCTTTGATAAATAGCTATTTATTACTTCTAGACAGGCAAAAAGTGGTACCCAACCTGGCTCTGGCTTAGCAAGATAATCACATAATTTTGGTTGGCAAGAAACCACAACTCACTAATATAATCAGATCTTCTGCCTGTTCTAGCAAGTCTGATTTTGCTTTGTTTTTTAAGCATGTACCGGGCAGTCAAGGCCCAGGAAGCTTCCCCCGTAGTAGAGTTCTTGGCGGACACAGAGGACTCCTCTTTTACTGTAGTTACTTGGATAATGGTAATTGAAAATGGCAACTAAAACAATCTTTAAAAATGACATCTATGACTATTAAATGCACCACTGACAACCTGATTCTGATCAATATCAAATTAAATACAGGCATCAAGTGTGAATAGAGTGTGCTAATCGCCAAACTTGGATGAAAGTTTTCCATCAATCACTGAAAGAAATACAAACACAGATATACTCACAGCTAAGGCTGAGATACAGATTTAGAGAAACCCAAGTCACCTCTAAACAAAATCAAAGTTGCATTCCACCCTGCTGAAACAGAATGGAGTACCACAGGTAAGATCGGGATGACCACATCCAGCTAGATTCTAGGTAATGCTGCTGGTCTGGCTGTGGTCCCCCCTCCAAATAGTAGTGTCCTAGGCCCTACCTCTAGAAAGGGTACAGTTCTGTTTATAAAAATATCATTCATTCACAGTTTCTAAAAGCTTCATTTTGACTACTAAGTAACTGGAGTTAAAGAGAAAAATAAGCATATTTTATGCAGTAACCCTAACAGTTTCTTCAACAACTTCAAGCTGTCCACAGTGTGTCCAGGCATCAGCCCCTAGCCTGGATTCCCGGAAACATGAAAACCCGTGTGAGTTGTTAGATGCTCCCGTATGCAACTACACTTGGGGAGTGCTGCCCAAGGTGGAATGTGTGCTAATAGGTCTGAGGAGTTTGCTAAGTTCTGTCTGACCACAAATGCATTTGGTTTGAGGGTGCTTCTGTTCATATGCCCCACGATTACTGTCTTCTCATGGAACAACATGAGATTGAAAACCCTGGAATTTTCTCTAACATCAGTATAGACCATTTTATGTGATCACAGGCTACCCTATAATAATATTGGATCTCTTCAGATGCGATATGCCATATGCTGTAAACTGTTTGAGACTATATTTCCAGGGAAGTGGGACAGTTGGAAAAGTGTTTGCCATCCAAGCATAAGGACTCAGGCTTGGCTCTTCAGCACGTAGGTGTGGCATAGCTAACCTTGGTGATTTAGTAAGCTCAAGGTTCAGTGAGAGACCCTGTCTCAATAAAGAAGTCAGGGAGTGACCTGAGAAAACATCTGATATCAGCCTCTGACCTCCACACAGATGCACAAGCTCCTGCAGCAATACAGCACTCTGTGTGCATACAAAAAGTGCACACACGCTGAATGCATACACATGGATAGACATTCCCACTGTCCTCATATGTCTGCTGTGCTCTTGAAGGGAAGAGTCCAGTCTTTGTTTCTGTTTTAGACAATTGTTCTTTAAGACAGTGGTTCTCAGCCTTCCTAATGCTGTGACCTTTGATACAGTTCCACATGTTGTGGTGACCTTCAACCATGAAATTATTTTTATTCCTACTTCATAACCATAATTTTGCTACTGTTATGAATTGTAAATGTCTTTGTTTTCTGGTGGCCTTAGATGACCTTGTAAAAGGGTCATTTGACCCCTAAGGGAGTAGAGACTTGCAGGTTTTGAGCCTCTGTTTTAAAATGACTTTCAAGATCTTTCCGTGTATCCTCATTTTGGCCATCTCTAGGGATCTTTCTTGTGTAATCTGAATTTGTATTCTGATTTTTCATACTTTATTCCCCTCCTGGAGAACTCTGGGTAACTTTGGTTACTTACCTGCTATAAGTGAGTTCTTACAGGTGTAGGTTGCCAAAGGGCAGTGTCAGGGATGGGGGTGGGGTGGGGGTCAGGGCGTTCTGCCTCCATTTGTCCTGGATTTAGAAGTTTGGACTCTTTTTCTTCTTTTCAGACTGAAAGGTGCCTGTCCTGTGTCTACTGTGGAGCCACCATGCTTCTCAGCTTTGCTTTTATAATCCAGGAACTCATTATCTATTCTCAAGACATGGACCATACTTCTGTCCAGTTCTCAGGACTGTGGCATGGTTGAGTGAGGTCTTTTGTTTATTTATCTGTATTGAGTTTGAAACTTTGTCAGCTATTACCTTTCCACATGCCTGCCTTATTTTTTCATGCTCTTTATTCTCCTTCTGAGATTCTGCTCACTCATGTATCAACTGTTTTTACCTTGTCTCATAGATCCTGGATGTCCTTTCTGTTCCACCACTGTTAGTAACTATGGGTCACTTGGGTAACTTCTGCCCTCCTATTCACTTCTGCCCTCCAGTTCACTTCTGTTTCGTGCTGGTGAACTCAATGAGGGTTTGCAAAAGCACTTTAAAAATATCTGTTTTTAATTATGTGTGTATGTATATGAATTTGTCTGGTAGGATGATTCCCAGAGAGGGTTTGTCTGATCCTCTGGACCTGTAGTTCAGGTGATTTTAAGCTGCCAACTATAAGGTGCTAGGAATTCAGGTCCTCTGCAAGAGCAATACGTGCTATTAGCTGCTGAGCCACCTTGTCAACCCTTTAAGCATCTTTGATTTCTATCATTTGCATTCAAGTACTTTTAACATTTCCCACCTGTCTGCCCCAATTTCCTCCAGCCTTTCCCACTAGAAATTACATTATGTTACATTAATTGCAGCACAGGTCTCTTATCCTGACATTTGTGTTGCTACCCAGTCTGTTCCATTCGGTGTCTTACTCATGCTTTATTTTCAACTGCTTAAAATTGTGTTTTTCTTTTCTTTAAGTTTTGAATAAATGTCAAACATCATATAAAGAAGAAATACAGAGAAAGAAGCAAATAAGGAGTCCTGCCCAGAAATGAGTGTGTTTCTTCTAGTGTGAAGGTTTGAGTCAGTCCTGGTGCTTGGACTAAGCTTAGGTTCTGTTTCTATAGTTACCACCCCTGACTCCCAGGCTTCCGTGGGTTGCTGTTGTCCACCGTGTACCATGGTCATCTACCGACACAAGGTTCCAGCAGGTTCTGCATGCCTGTCCCACATGCCCCAGCCCTCCCTTACTGGCAGAATTCTTTTTGCTTTTTACTTGGTACCAACTTGTTGTGGGTGGATGTAAGGATCTTCCGTTCCAACTTTAACTTTAGTCAAATTCTCTAAGCTGGAATTTAAAGGAAATTCTTAATGTTCTTGCCCCTCTACTTTTGGCTACCAAATTCTGCCTTGTAGAGTTTGGCAGGCCGGGAGAAGCTAAGGACCCTCTGCCAGATGCCCTCAGCATTGCCCTAGAGAGCAGACCTGTTTGGAGGCAGGATGCTGGTCCTGGAAGAGCTTTCTCTCCAGGAGTACAAGAACCTAATTTCTGTATTTCTCACAGACAAGATGGTTTCCCTCACTTGAATCCTGACAGTGGGGAAGGTGTCTTGTCTTGTCCCTCAATGCTTTAAGAAATTTCCCTTCCCCCACCTCGGCACCCAGGAGAGAGGACTGAAATGATGTGCCAGCTTGTATTCAAATTTGTTAAACCTCCAGATGATTTACCCTTTTCTGTGGTGGCTGTCTCTTCCTCCCATGCTCTGTCACAGATGAACGGCTCCTACATCCCACTCTGTCTTTGTGGGCTTGGCTTTGAAATTCAATTTTCTTGGTTGCTTTATAACCTGGACTATCTCACAGTTCTGAGAAAATTTATGATTTTGCAGGTGACCCAGATCTGCCTTTGACACTTAAACATGAACCAATGTTCTCTGGATGCTTTCTACACCTTAAGAATTCTTCCCAGCAGGGTTATTATGTATGAGTGAACTTTGCCGAGTGTGGCTGATTTCAGAAAAATGTGTTTCAATTCAGAATAACAACATCATCCTTAGCTTCATTTTAAAATTCATTTCTAAAAAGTTTCATATTCTTTCCTTTTCATCTGAAACCACAAAAAGTTACTCTACCTTCTATTAAGAAAAACTCACATGATTAGGGCCATGCATGTATGCAGTCAAGACATAATTCACTTGATTACAGTAGAGAGAAATTTATTCATACTTTTTTAGGCAATCAGATGTCCAATTGCTTAACAAACCTAAGAACTGTGAATGAACTCAAAGACATTTACCACTGAGGGGGTTGGAATGATTCACCATTGATGGTTCAATATCTAATCTGACTTTTCAAGTCCTCAATGTTTGAAAGGTTTTTCCAGGAATTTATTAACTTCGTCACTGCAGTAGATGGAAAAGTAGCATCTCGCTCCCAAAGGAATCTATACCCTAATCTGTGAAACCTGCTTGAGGTGACAAAAAAACGACTTTGTAGTTCATATTCAAGACACTAAAACATGGGAAATTCCCAGGAGGGCCCAACATAATCAGAAGAATTCTTGGGAGAGGAAGAGAGGAGGCCCAATGATAGCAAGGGAGGTGAGGATGGAGGCCGAGACCCTAGTTAGAGAGATTAGATGTGTCTTCAGTGTTAGCTACGGAGACAGTGCATGGCCATGCGGCAGGAGGAGGCAGTCAGCATCAGAAGGCAGACAAGAGGAAACCGAATCTGGACCAGCACTGCTAGGAAGATCCCATTCTTGCCCATAGCTTGGTTTTAAGGCTTCTAAGCTCCGTAATTAAGCGTATGTCTTTTAAGCCACTACATTTTTGCATTTCATTACAATGGCAATATGAAATTCATATAAAATTGAGGGACCAAAACCCCAGTTTGCCTGCTTAATATAAGGAAGAGGGTTCCCAGTGACTGTAGCCATCGAGAAAGATCTCCATTCATGTGAGCCTTGGCTGGTGAGCCTGGCTTTGGTTCTCTGTAATGACTTGAGCTGCCTAGTGGATTTTGTGCTGCAATTCTTTTACCATCAGCATTGTATTCATTTTAATGGAAGATGTAGTCATGATTTTTGGTCTCTTGTGCTGGGCAAATAGATATAGCACCCTTTATCAGAGGCATGTTATATTGCATTGTTTTATCATAAATAAAACAATAACACTCAGTCTCTATAAGGGAAATATATTTCACATTTTAAAGGTTTAGTGTTTAGTATTTTATTTTAGACTTCATGGAGAAGATATTAGTGCCATTTTCAAAGCTAAGCCCTTTGTTAGTCATAACAATAACATCAATAATTGATTATTTTCCATTTACTATGAGCCATGTATGTTAAAGGCTTATATTTTTCTTATAATCCTTATAACTTTAGAAGCATTCTTCTTTTTTAAAGATTTGCTTTTTTTGTATGGATGAGTGTTTTGCTTGCAAGTATGCATGGTGCCCTCAGAATTCAGAACAAGGTGGATTTTCTGCGACTGGAGATATGGATGATTGTAGCCGCCATGTGGGTGCTGGGAGTCAAACCTGGGTCCTTTACAAGAGCAAGCTTTCTTAACCGCTGAGCCATCTCTCCATCCTCCAGAAGCAGCCTTCTTATTCCCATTTCACAAGTTAACTGAAGCTTAGACAAGTAGCCACCCAAAGCACGTAGCAAGCCTGCAGCTCCTTTCTTTGGACTCAGGACACAGGTCTCCACGTCTTTGCTCCTTGTCATTCTAGAACACTGCTCCATTGGACAACAATAAGTAAACTGAAAGGGTTTTATTTTTTTTTAATAAGATTTTACGCTTTATCTTCTCTGCAAGGAACAAATGAGCACAATGCTTTGAGCCAGATAAAGGACTCTAATAATACGCTTTCAGCCCCAGAGCCAGAGACCGAGTCAGGGCAGGTAATTATTGGCATCAGGACATTCTGAAATACCTCCAATGACCCGGCATGTAGGCACCTGACTCTGCCTGTGCTGAGGAACAGCCTCTGAGCACTAAATCATAGGTTCTGGTTGCTGGACTTTGGAAGACCTACAGAGAAAGAACTTTCTAGCTCCGAAGGTTGTCAGATTCATACTGCCTTTTCTTATTCAGAATAAGAGGTCCCCTGTTTAGGAATCAGTGTTGATTTTCCCATGGTACAGAAAGTTACATTACCAGTGGAACCAGGATCCCATGACGGTTTCTGGGGAGTTTTCTTTTTCTATCTGCTTGTAGAGCTCGCTCATAAACCGATGGGAATGGCAGTAATAAAGATTTGTTTTGTATTTTGTAGTTGTTTGTTACTTGGAATAAGAAGTTCAGACAGTTTCATGGACAGTAAATAAGAAAGCTTTCAAAAGAATCCTCAGTGGAAGTTACAAATTCACATTAATTCAAACATCAAGGAAAAGGCTCACAGAATTCAAGTGACTCTTTTAGAATTTGGAGGTGTTATTTGTAAGTGATAGAATTGACGCTGAGTTCATATATAAACTTAGCACATCTGATCAATCATTAATTCAACAAACTTTCATTGAACTAATATGTGCAAATCGCTATGCTAGACACTGTCAATAGGAGAAAATGAAACACTGCCCTTCAAGGGCCCAAAGCCCAGCGGGCTCTAAGGGTAGAGATCATGTGATAGATCCAACCAGACAGAAGTTGTTTTGAGAACCTTAAGAGATATTTAATACTGTTTACAGAGGTAGAGGGAAACTGTCTTTACAATAGAGGGTATACCGAGCTGAATTTTGACGACCGAATAGGAATTCATTCTCCCAGGAGACAATTCCTGGCCAAAACAGGATTTTATGGAGTGGCATGAATATGTGCGACAGCACAGATGGTCCCTGTGCCGAGCAGTGGCGTGATAGGAATAATGCACTATAGGAAGATGCTTCATGAAGTCCGAGCCCATATAGAATTGAAGTAACTGCTATATGTCCTGCTAAGAAGCAGGGCTGTTTTCCTGTTCACAGTGGGGTCACTGAATATTTTAAACACATTAAAAATGCTATGAACAAGGCTGGAGAGATGTCACAGCTCTTAAGAGTACTTGCCTCTCTTCTGGAGAGCCAGACTTAGGTTCCCATCATTCATATTGGGTGGCTCACATGCCCTGTAGCACCAGCTTCAAGGGATTGGGTATCTTCTTCTGGCCTTGTGAGTACCTGCATTCATGTGGCACTTGTGCACATGCGCGCGCGCACGCGTGCACGCACACACACACACAGATTGCCTATACCATCAGATTGCATGACATAGGGGTAGGGAACGCGTCTCATCATTTTTATCTGCCCTTGTACTACCCATAGCACTTAGAATACATTTAGCTTGTTAATATAATTTTTGGATTCCTATAGATTATTTTAATGATTTATTATCAACCCAATTCTGATATTTTCCTTATTCCTAAAGTATATTATATCCATGAGCAGATTCAGATTGGGAATGGGGGACTAGAGGAGCTTGGTTCTCTGACATCCATCAGCAAGTTACTCCTGTGTGCATTTAAATGTCAACCCAGATTCCTGCATGCTACGTCTGCAACAAGCATCAGTGTTAAGGTTGACCCGTTATGTTTACTGAACATCTGCCAGCATTGTTGGTTGTCCCTCCAGTTAATGTTGGCACAGTTCTCCAAGATGGCCAAAGACGAAAGCACCTTCTCTGGCCTTGGGAGAGGGTGCCCCCTAGTTATATTACTATCCTTTTTTGTCTTCAGTGTCAGCAAGTGACAGTAACTTGCCTTAATTCCAGTTTATTAAATTAAGCCAGTGTTTGAACTTTAACCGTGGTGCACACAAGCATACATGCACTATGCAATTATGTTTATATAGAACTCAGTACGTTAGATTGAGAGTTGCTAAGTTGAAACAGATACAATCTAGGTTTAAAAGAACACATAGAGAGGATTTGGTAGGCCATAGGAGGTGGGTAATATTGCTACATGAATTTTCTTAGCATCAGTAGAGACAGAACATTTGTCACTGATTAAGAAAATAAAGGTCTCCCAGCATCCATGCTTCCTTTATAGTAGAAGAACTTTTAAGCTGGACAAAGACAGCTGCCCAGACAAAGACGACAATAATGTGTCATAGTGAAATGGAGTGAGGTAGACAAGATCAATTGTTAGACACTGACACTGATCAATTGTTAGTGGTTTACCTATAGCACTGCTTGTACTTCCTGTTTGCCAAGGATGACTTCACTTGTTACCTGGAACAGAATGACCTAGAGAAAATGTCGAAACAATGGGCTGTTGCCCTTAGCAACCTGTTCACTGCCACTTACTTGACTGTAAAATCTCACTTGCTTGCCCACTCCACTTTGTGGTTTTAGAGAATAAAATGAGAATGTAAACTGGACCTGGCATTGAAGCCTTCTGGGGGCTTTCCAGGCTTTGGTCCATGGGTGACTTTTCTTGTATTTTGCTCTGATTGGCATTGGAATGCTTATTCCAGAAAGATCTTCAACAATAACCTCTCTGGCAGCTAAATGTGGCCAAATACCAATCCACAGGTCAGCCAAACAAGACTGTAAGTGACTTCTGAACGGTGCCCTTTAAAAAAGAAAACGGAATGTCATCTTTTTTCTTATCTTTCTTTCAGCTGAGAACAAAGCTTTACTTCCTAGCAGCCTCAACTGTATAGATGCCAACACATGCTACATTAGGTGTTAGGACACACTAGAAAAACCTGGGTCCTAACATCATGAAACTGACATATTAGCTCTAAAAGAAATCACTCTTGTTTTGGATCTTTTATTAAAGGATCTAAAACTTTATTTCAGGACAAGAGGGAAGCAGAAGAAAGATGTGCCAGTCAAGTGTCTCTGTGTTGCAAACAACAGAGACTCAATTTGGAATGGTCAAACAATGAGGAAGCTTGCAGCTGTTGAAACTAGAAAGTGGAGAGTGAGCAGGCTTCAGGGGTGACTTGATTCATGGCGTAGGCTACCTTTAGGACTGCTATGACTCCTGTTGTCATTCTTTTATCTTCCTAAGTCAGCAAGACACTGCTAGTAGCTCCTGACACTACATGAATTTTCTTAGCATCAGTAGAGATAGAGCACTTGTTCATTGATTATTTAGTAAAGAAATTAAGTTCCACTATGACTGGTATGAGTTTAGGTCATGCTAACTCATATTTGAATGAATTACCAATACCCAAATCATGCACTGTACTTACTGCCTTGTCTTTGTGTATCAACAAGCCACCCTGAGTGGCTGAAGTCAACTTTTGTGGGACTAGTGAGAGTAATCTAGCTCAAGGTTCCTGGCCACTCCTCAGTGGGAAAGAAGTGCTAGGAACTATCTAGACAATGTCTAGTACTAAAGACAAGCAGCCCCAAGAACACAGGAATTTACCAGACACAGGGCTGTGGGGAATGCTTTGTACTTTGGCAACTGTGCACAAAGTTGAAAGAGTCTGTAACTGGGGTAATATTGGAATGGCATGATTAGGACTGAGAGAGCAGCCTTTGAAGGGAATTTTTGACTGGAGCAAAACAGTAGGAATAGTTAACATCCCGATCTTGGAAGAATCCAAATGAACACGTCTGGCAATTTTTCTTCTCATTATTCTGTGTGTGTGTCCTAGACAGTAATAGAATTCTAGTAAGTGCTCTGATAAAAACACTCTGTGTACAGGGTCTGGAAAACATATGATTAAAACCATCTGCTCTCCCGAATACCTACAGCAGTTAGCCATTTCTAGTAGGTTTCTGTGTTCTGTACGTTGCTGTTGCTTGGATTTTGCCTTGGGTTGAACCTGAACATCAGAAAAATGCTTTGCCTTGAGTCTAACCCCACCTTTCACCTTAAGGACAGCTGGGAGCCCTGATGGAAACTGTATTTACCTATCCCATGCCTAGCATAAAATAGGCAGATAATACTGTGTAACCAACCTTTATCAAAGAAGCAAACACCAAGCTTCCAACACTTGCCTCCATGTCAGTCAAAGGAGGCTGTGTTAACACTATGGTCCTTTCTCAGGGTTCCCACAGGGTCTGTTCTTTAGGTTTTGTCAGTTTCAGTAATTTGTTTCTTGTGTTGTTATGGTTTAACCTCTAGGCCAGACTAGATCAATTGCTTAAGCGGTATTTGCATAGCCTTAAAAATATCAGTCTAAGTTTGTCACTTGATGTCAGGGAAGTTTTCATCAGTTTGTTACTGTGCTGTCGACATGTTAAAGGTCCTATGACCCAGCAGCATACAGAAGAAAAAAAATAACCTGTGTTCATTCTAGGGATTGCAGAAGAAAGTCCTCTTTTAACTTTTCTTCCAGAGATAGAAAAATATTTCTCGGGACTCCCAGGAAGTCTGAAAAGAAACCATTTCTTGCTTCCTCCTGCTATTTCCTGGAAAGCTTTTGAAGAAAGTATCCTGCTTTTGAGGTTTTGAGTATATGATGAGTATCATTATCATTACTTGTAATTGTGTCAAAAGTATATTGATAGCTGAGAATTTAGGCTGTGGAGGCCCTTAATCTCAGCACTTGGGAGGCAGAGGCCAGTAAATCTCTGAGTTCAAGGCCAGCCTGGTCTACAGAGTTCCAGGACTACACATAGAAACCCTGTCTCAAAAAACAAATGCGTGTATGTGTGTGTGTGCATGTGCGTGTGTGTGTGTGTATGTGTGTGTGTGTGTGTGTGCATGCATGCGTGCATGTGAGTGTGCTGACTACACCTTGGCTTTTCTGATGAAACTTAAGTGACAGGAAATACACAGGAGGGTGGAGGGCTTTGAAATCATCTTCAGGACTGAGCTTGGTAGAGACTGGAGATAGGACAAAGTGCCTGAGGAGAAGAAGGCCTGGTGAAGGAGGCTGATAGGTGTTCTATTGTTAGACCACAGTAGGGTGTCAGTGAGACCGGGCACTCATCTTACTGTACCAAGGATTCCATTTGGCCTCCTATCAAGGGATGGAGTGGGGCAGAGAGAGAGTACACAGGAAGAGAAATACAGAAACACCATCACCCCTACTTTGGGCCTTCTTGATGATGCTTCCCTGGGTTTGTTCAGAATTTCCATGGTGAGGCTAATGTCCCTTGGCCCAAGGTGACTTAAAGAGACCAAGCCCAATTGGCCCAGTGCCCAATCGTCATCGTTCAAGAACACATACAGGAATGTAAGGATCAGTTCCACTCGCTATGGCTGCCTATGCTGTAAGCTGAGTTGTCCCAGGATAGATCCTGAAAGTCTCAACCTTCAGACAGACAATAAAGGGTGAAGAAGTGCCACGTATAGCGTGCGTGCCCGGAATGCTAGGAGGCAGAATTAGGTCACTAGGAGAAGGGGGATTATTAACATCATTTTTTGGTTCTAGACGCTCTCTGCTTCCTGGTCTGCTACTACATGAGCAAGCCCTTTTTGCAGACTCCCACCCCTAAGAACACTACCATGCTTCCCATCACATTCAGTGAGGTCTTCTAAAATAATGGCACAAACAAAACATTTCTTCCATTAACTTGCTCCATCTTGCACTGTGCCCACAGTAACATGATGGAAGTTAACTCAGTATGTGTGTAGAGGCCTTTTACATGTACAAGGATCAACAAATCACACAGACTACATGGAACCCCAGGCTCACTAGCCTGCCAACGGGCCCTCCTTCACCTCCCCAAGCTACAGTTCTGGCTACTTTCACCATAAAGTCTCCACCTAATTGCTCCCAGTTGTGAGAGGACAATTATACCTACCACTGCCGTGACCTCTTCTTTAGTTCTGACCTCACCCTGACAGGCAAAGCTGCCCAGTAGTAGTGTATCTGTCAAATGCTGACCCATATGACAGGGGGACACTGTGCTGACTACCCAGTGCCCACAGTCTTAATTATTCGAGGTGTGGTTTCTTGGCCAGGACTTTCTAGTAGGTCAAAGGCTCTGGCTCTAGACCCCCAGTACCAGCAATGGAGTCTCTGTACTTTGACCCAACCTTATAACACTCAGGAAACACAGGAAAGCCCAACTCCATTGTGCTAATTCCTTTACATTACTGGGATCAAATACCTGACAAAGGAAGATGGATCTGTTCTGGCCTACACTTGCAGAGAGTATCGATCCGTCAAGCAGGGTACTCGTGTTTTTGGAAGTGGGTCAGTCCAGGGCAGGAGCTTGGCACTAGGGCCCCACACATTGCGTTGGATAAGGAAGCACACAGCTCTAGTTAGAACCATACATGGATATTCACCTTCAAGACCCACCCATGGAAACCCACTAAGCAGCTAACCTATGTTCTCCAAAGTTCTACAACCTTCCAAACAGCACCAGCATCTCAGGATCAAGTGTTCAAACCCGTTAGCGAATAACAAAGCCATAACAGTAGGCCCAGAGCGCATCATCTGTAACTGGTTTTTCTTGATGGGTTTCCAGACAAGTTTTGTTTGTTTGTTTACTTTGTGGGGCAAACTTGATTGTCAGCAGAGGGCCACCTGAAGTTACTGTCCCTACCTTTTCAGTGATCCCCTAAGTGCCACTCTGCCCCTTCATTACCAGGACTGTTTTCGATGTTGTTCATCTTACTGCCATTCTTACTAACCTCTGACATGGCAGCTTTCACAGTTCCCACACAGCTCCGGCAAGCCACCCTGCTCCCTTCTTTCTGTTCCTCTCACGGAACTCTCTCAGGAGTTTTATAAATTATCATAAAAGGAGAATTCACACTGATGTACATTTTACATATTCAGACTCTGGGCAGAAATTAAAGGTGAATTTTCCATACATTGTAAGCTTTTGTCCTTTGTTTTTACCCTTTGACCCTCTCTTCCCCTCTGCACACTCCTCTCATAACTGTTTCTGACCCCACCCACCCTGCCCTATCCTAAACCCACAGAATACCTTCCCAAAGTCAGTTGTTCTGGCCCTAAGGTTTCACAGAAGGCAGCCTCTCAAAGGATGTTCCCGAACTTACAGAGCAGCAAGTAAGAGCTATCCTTTTGTATTTTTTTTTTTGTATCCTCCCAGGATACAAAACTGCCTCTCCCTCTACAGTTTTGCCTCCAACAACAAAAATCGCTGTCACACCCAGATCTGAAGAATTTTCATTTCCAGTATCATTTTTCTTATGTATGGGAGCTAGCAATATATAACAGGAAGAATAGTTATAGCACGAGGTCTGGTAAGAACCCTCGCCGTTTTCCCTGATCTTCTGCTTGGGACAGAATTCCAACTGGGTTAGCTTAGACTGATGGAGAGGGAGATCCCTTACCAGGTGCTGACTTCTGTGGTCTTGTGCTGTCTGTGGTTTCCTCATGGGATGTCAGCTTCTGATGGTGGGCTCCTCTTTCAAGATTTTTAAAAACACAAGATATCATAACTCAAGCTGGCATAGAATTCTCTAGGCAGCTCAGGCTGGCTTTGAAGTTTTTACATATTTTCTGAGTGCTAAGAAGTCACCTTCTAAGTGGTGAGGTAGGGAACTATTTCCTATACCATCTTGCTTGCTGATTGGAGGGAGTTGAGGGGATTCTCTGTGTCTCCCTGACCAGAAAGATGAAATATAAAGAAGACTTTTAGAGGGAAATAAGCTGTGTCCACAGATGGCTTATTATTTTCCATGCCCAGGGAGTACTGGGGCTCTCAAATTACCCTGCAATATATTACCCAGTAAGAGAGACCACCGATGACCCTAATCCTGGGGTCAGAGCCAAATGGCAATATTGCTTTGACCTTTATGGGTGAATGAAAGGGGTAAGTGGAGTGTTTTGGAAAGAGTAGGGATGGACAGCTGGACAAACCTGCCCTGTCCCTGAGGAGTGAAATTCCAACTGCATTACAGAGAGCTAGCTTCATGGCTTTAAGCAAGTTAACTCTGCCTTCTGAGCGTCAGCTTATTTTTTTTGTTGTTGTTGTTGTTGTTTTTTTTTTCAGATAAACTTTATTTTTTTAAAAAACTTGCAAATAAATATATGATTCTTTATCTGCATACTGGACATAACAGTGGTCTTAGGAGAGGTGTGAGGGAAGGCAAATGACAAGGAGACAAGGAAGAGTAGTAGGTTTCTTCAAATATTTGCCATTTGATATGCAAGCCAGATTAATTTTGAGAGAAATGTTAATTTGCTTAAATAAGTTTCCAAACAGATGGGAAAGAAACAAATGTATTTAGGTAGAGACAGAATACCAGATGACAACATTTATCTTGGCATCCAGATCTGAAGGGTTTCGCTTTTGTTATAATTTTTCTCATGGGTGTTAGCGATGAGCTTCTATGATTAGGCACTAAAATTAACTCACATGATGGAAAAATGAGACCTAAGAAGGAAGAACTGGAATCAGCTGGAAGGATCCAAGGGAAGCAGCTTGAGCACACATGAGCTTCATGGACTAGGTTAGGATAAGACAAACCACAGAATGGAGTGAATGACGAAAGGCGAGGATGGTCGGGGTCATTGGCCACTCGGAGCATAAAGCACAGACTCTCCTCATCGGGAGCCTTTGTTGTAGGGCTCATCCAGGGAGGGGTACCAACAACGAGGGCCATGTTGTAAGAGCTGTGAAGACCAGTCACATTGGAACTGTAAAGCTGGAAACAAACAGACTCAGCAACAGCGACTCTGGAAGCCTCTCTGTCAAATCGTATCAGCTCCAAAGTGGAACTGTGTGGCTTGACAAATGTGTCTAAGAAAGCCACCAATCTCGACTCTTATTTTCTGCCTATCATCTTTGTTGCAGATGTCCCGGTGACTTCAGAAGCAGAAGCATCATTAGTTTCTCCTTGGTCTCCAGGAATCATAGAAGCAAATACGAATTCATGTGAGGCACTCAATTCTTCAAATAAAGAGAGATCAGGATGTTTTGTGGAGTTAATCTTTAGTCTAAGAATTGCTATTGAGTTGCTCTCCCCAAAAGCCCTCCCACAGCACATCCTTAAGCATGTTCCTTCAGTGTTAATATTTTCCCCACAATGTCCAGCCCCCCAAAACACTCATCCGAGAGCTACTGACTTGATCACATATAAACTAAAACTTCTATACAGCTAAAGATACTACAATTAAAGTTGGAAAAGTAGTAATGGAGAAGATTTTTAAAAATACAAAAAGATAAAGCTAAAAACTATAATGTTTAATGAATTCCAATATAAATTATATATATATAATAATATATATATATATAATATTCTATATATAAATGTATGTAATATATATCCCCCTCTCAGCAGGCTGAGATTTCACTATCCTTTATTTACTTAGCATTTTGTGGGTTGGTGAAGAATATCCACCTCCATATTTCATGAGTGTATGTGCCTGTGTGTGTGTGTATGCATATGTGTGTGTGTGCATATGTGTGTGTGTGCATATGTGTGTGTGTCTGTGCGTGGGTGTGTGCGTGTGTTGCGTGTGTGTGTGTTGCGTGTGTGTGTGTGTGTGTGTGTGTGGTTTTTAAAGGTAGAAAAGATGTCCTTTGGATGGCCCCATACACACTGTTGTTCCGACCTCCTGGTCTCTTCCAGTTGCTTTTTCTACAGGGAAGGGAAAATAGTCTCATTTCACTGACTCTATTCACCCTTGATGTCTGAGTGCAGAGGAGCACCCAAATCTCAGGTGGAATACCCCTCCTGTGTTCATTTCCTTAGGTGCCCATAATCCAGACCCCATTTCAACCATGTCTGTGCAGAGTGGCCCCAGCAGAGTAGCTTTCGTTTCCAACTTCTCCATTTCTCACCTTACCTCAAATTTTGCTATGTAGGGTTTTCTCCATCTAAATTTGATTGATGGAAAATCTGTAACCATAATCTTAATGGGAGAGGGCACAGCATGAGAAAGAAGCCATTGCTCTGCTCGAGTCAGTTCTGCTGCTTTGGGTCCTTGGCCAGTTTCCTTCACCTCTTCTTTTTGTCTGGTTTCATCTGTAAGATCAGATTGATGGAGCTTCTCTGAGGCAGCTGTGAGGAGTGAGTAGGTCGGATACATAAATTGTGCCTGGTGCAGCCAGGGCCTGCCATGTCCTCCAAAGAAGAGTCTCTTCACATAGAAGACCCACGCCCTTACCACCTCCGTGGTTCCCGGGAGACATCACTTAAAACAATCATTGTCCTCAGGACAGAATGGACATATCCCTGGGACAGGAAGGGAAAGTTAGACAGGCCCGGAACTGGACCTACCAGTCACCATTACAGTAGTCACCATTGCAGTAGTCACCGTTACAGAAGTCGCCATTACAGTCGTCACCATTACAGTGGCCACCACTACAGTAGCCACCCAGGAGGTAGCACAAGTATGTCTTTCCCTTCAGGATGCAGCAGCTGAAAGTCAGAACTGAGAACATCCAAGCATGTATAACATCAGAGAAAATCTTCCTTGAGTATTCTACTTTAGCCTTTTGGTTACACTTGGGTTCTTTATTGGTTCCTAACAATTTAATTAAGCGACACAGGACAGAAACTGGCTTCTTCCTATCCTTGCAACAGTGTATACTGAAGTCTTATTGGGGCTTTAAAAATGTTTCCAGCTTTGTGAACTTGAGAGGAAAGTATACTGCCTAGATTAATAGGAACTTGTTTAAGCTTTTTCAACGACAAATTCTTCCAGCTAAATGCTTTTTATTGTAAAATTAAATCCACAAGCCAAAGGATTACAATGCGAAGTCTGTTTTCTTCCTTGACAAAGCTTTTATTGGGCGGTGTCACCAACTGGCTATCTTTCATTAACACCACCTCCGGGGGAGGCCCACTTTTCTTTACTGAATTTATACACTGCTTTGCCGTAGATCTCAGGCTTTGGGGAGTTTTATATGTAAATGGCATAAATAGATAGCTGTAGTATTCTTTTATAGCAGGCCAAAATAGACCAAGTCAGGAACCATGGAGTCTGACCTCAGAAAGATCAGAGTCCCTGTCCTAGCACCCACCCCATCTTGTTTATGAGACCCAGTCCAGACACTGTTGCCTTAGCTGCAGACTGTATATAGACTTCAAGTTCTGGGAGAGTCAGAACAGCAATAGAATGTTAGTGGTATACATTATTATATGCTGGCATAAGCCTATATCATAAGCACCTTCCATGAAGGTGCCAGCCATGTCCTGGTGCGGCATCTAGTAATGGTACTGCATCAAAGAGAAGAGTTGGAATCTGAGTGTAAGAGGCTCTGTGTCCCCATCCCCTGAATCGTATCAGTTTGCACACCGAGGCAACCTGCAGCCTTCTCAGCTCTTTGTGAAAGCAATGAGAAGAACTGAACTGAAATGGAGTTGCCTTTAAGTAGTAAGTTGCCTTTGTGAATATTAACCACGTACTTTTTTACTAATCCCAATTTCTTTGCCTTTATGGCATTTACACTCTAAGACAAAATTAGACTTTGGCACAAACCCTGTTCATCCTAAGCATTCTTTCTGGTAGAGTTTGACATCCTTCTCTGTCATTTGTGGTACTCATAAGATTTCATTCATGGCACTAAGAGTGTCTCTTAATTGGCTGCCAGTCCAGCCTCCCACCAGCTCAAGGATAAGGGTCATGTCTTCCATCTTTCATCCTTAGGGCCCACACAGTGACTGCCATGGAATATTGAATGAAGGATCAAGGCCCAGAGTGGACAGGGAATACCAATTAGTGCAGAGTTATAACTGGATGCTTCTTTTTAAGTCTTGGAGGAGCTTAAGAGTAGGAAGGGCAATTTGATGAGCCTTCCCTGCTACTGACTTGTGATGTCATCCTTGCTAAATCATTAAGTATCTTTGCCTTAATGTTCTCCCTTAATACTGCAGAAGAAGGCAAGTGGAGGAAGGCAATGGGGAAGTCCTGAGAGATGGCTGAAGACTTTAGCAACCTACAGGCAACTTAAGCGTCTATGCATGGAGCCGAAGCCAGTTCTCTTAAGAGGTCAGGTGAACTCTCATAATCACTGGACTGCCTGCTCATGGTGTGCAAAATGCCACGACCATGACCAAGACAACACAGTTTATCAGGAGTAGAAAGACTTCCTTTTCCTGTTAGGCACTGTCTTCCATGACTTATTACTTAGAAGAAAAATAGTGGGAAACTGTCACCTTGGCTGGCTCCAGCTTCTCAGTGTAAAATGTACTTTACCTAAAATGTAGGTTTGCTTCCTGATGTGTGTGTGTGGGGGGGGGGTTCCTTCATCCTCTCTGCAATATCTCTCCTTGACCTCACACACCAACACTTGGCTAGCCCAGTGGACAACTCTGGTAGGATTCTCAAGCATGCAGAACTCTATGGGTCTCCAGTGAAATTTATTTTTTGTCTTCCCAAAACTCTGCCCTTAGTGTGAGAGTAGGATGCATTACCGTCTTCCTAACTGGCTATATCAGAATCTTGGAAGTCACTCAGAAGCTTTGCCCACTGTCTGCTTTCTCCCCTAATCTCTGTGAATTCCCTTCATTTCTCTTCTTCTAGCAACATCTGGCTCCACTTCTCCCCACCGGGACCACAGATCTACCCTTCCTGGTTCTCCTCTTTGCTCCTCTGTGTCCACTGCTGTATCTGTTGCTCTTTCTGTCAGTCAACCTTGTAGACTCTCCCTAATCTACCTGTTGCCTTCTACTTCCAAGAGTAAGCACTCTGAGATCTGATCAGAACCTTTTTTGGCTTAAGTACTTTCGTTGAGTTCCATAATATCCGTGCTCCCTCTGTAGTGCATGGGATCCTCTCTCCTCTGACCTACTTCCTCCCTACCTCTTCACCTCTGATCTCACTCCTCGGAGCTGTGTGCTGTATGACAGGAGCCTCATTCTCTGTCCTTTGTGCCTTCCCTTTGCAGCCTTCTTTGATGTTTTCATCACTGAGGGGTTCATGATTATTATCAGGATTCCCTGCCCTTCAATAGAAATGTCAACCCTCTTCTCCATTTGTCTGCTGAGTGCTGGACAAACATCCCAACCCGTGCAATAGTCTGCTTAATGGATTTGTTTACGCACCTCTCCACTCAGGTCGACCAGAAGTTTCTGAAAGAGCAGTGCCTTATTTGCAATTTTATTCTCATGTCTTACATAGAGCAAAGCGTGCTTTGTGCTCACTACATATTGGAGGAATGCATGACAAATGTGCTCCCCAGCTCTGTCTCTTACTGTATTTTACTTACTTTTCTGCCTGCTCTGGGACAGATCCCTGATGGAAACAACTTAGGAGGAAGGGTTTACTTTGGTTCATGGTTTGAAGGTCCAGCGTATCACCACTGGAAGCTGCACATGACAGTGGGAGTAACTATCAGCTGTGGAGGCAGAAACTTGAGGCTACTCACTCACATCTGGGCACATCTGGAAGGAATGCTGGCCCTCAGCTTTTGTTCTTCTTTTCCAAAGGTGTTCTCCTTTAGTGCCTTCTATGTTAGTTAATCCAGTTAAAGTTAGCCACTCCACAACCTAGACAAATTACATTACACAACATGCAGTACCGCGTTTTAAAGAAACTAACTTTAAAAAACATAGCAAGGGACGTTCTGAAAATTAAGCAATGTTATTTATTGATTCAACACAGGGCTTACCATGATGAGCATAACCATACATGACTCCCAGAGATGTCAGGTAGTGCATAGTCTTCTTAAAGAGAAACAAATAACCACAGAAACAAAATGGCAGCTGTGGTCACTTTAAAGCACAGCCTCTAGGGGCAAAATTAGAGAAGTCAGGAGAGCCTCTCTGGAAGAAGCGGAAGTTGGGAAAGCTCCCTTAGGTGAAAGGGTTAAAGTCATATTTTCCCCATGGGGGATAGAGCTTACAAAAGTCCATCAGAAGCCAGCATCTCAGGTACCTGAAGGAAAGCCAGTGCCTGGGGTCAGGAGCAGTCAGAAGCAGAAGAGATGAGTGGAGGCTGCCTGCCTGCATAGGGAAGATGCTGAGTGTTTGCTTCCTTGTGTTGATTATCTCTATCTTTGAATTACAAAGAAAGAACTGGGCCAAGTAATGGTATTTTACTGAAAGGAAGGTATCAGTCCCTTCATCCCTTCACTCCCTTCTGCCAAGGAAAGACATCAGTTTAGTCTCTGAGCTCCCCTTAAAGGGAACAAAGAGCCACTGAACCAGAGCCCACTACTGAAACTTCCTTATCTGAACGGACACTTCGATTTTATCCCACAATGAGATGGCTTCAAAGGAGTGACACCCTGTTGAAGACCAAAGGGAAGAGATGACCAATAGTCGGTACCAGTTGCTGTAGCAATTAGACAACACAGCCAGAGTCTGGCACGAACTTCAACAGAGATATTGCTAAAATAGCATGTGGCCATGGTGCGGCTGTAGCAAGCAAGTACTGTCTTCTAGTTCCCATTCATGAGCAGCCCTGGGTATGAGAACCAATGAGTTCTGTGGGGAGGTCTAGATCAGTATGAAGGATGGTTGTCCTGGATTGCCTTCTGTTGCAGTGATAAACATCATGACCAAAAGCAACTTGGAGAGAAGAGATGTATTTCGGCGTTCAACTTTCAGTTTACAGTCCTTCATGAAGGGAAGTCAGGGCAGGAGCTCAAGACAGGAACCTGGTGGCAGGAACTGAAGCAGGGACCATGGAGGAACACTGCTCACTGACATGGCTACTCGAGTTGTTTTCTTATATAGCCAAGGACTATCGGCCCCTGGATGACAACACTCACTCACATCAGTTATCAAACATGAAATGGTCCCCCCACCACCACCCCTCTGACTTGCCTGTAGCCCAGACGGATGGAGGCAATTCTGAAACTCAGGCTCCCTCTTCCCAGATGACGCCATCTTATGTCCAGTTGACAAACAACAGCGACAAAAGCAAACTGGCACACTGGGTAAAAGAAATACAGCATCCCAAGAAGCTTAGAGCATACCTTTAAGCCAAGAGCAAACAGCGAGTCACAGGTCTGCCAGTTCTTCTCCAAGAGCTTGTATGCTCTCAGAGGGGATTGCCTGAAAGGGTCTACATGCTCCTGCAAATAGGGAGAGAATTCCATTACTAAGGCCCCCATTCCTGAAGAATTCATATGATGGTGTTGACATGTTAGTCTTCCTAAGTGGAAGGGCATGCCAAGTCATGATAAACATTCACTCACTAAATACATCCTGTCAATAATAGCAGCAGGATTGCTTTTAGTATAGGGACTATAACGAAACAAACAAATAACTTGACTCAGCATTTTCTGTGCAAGAGGAAATGAGACCATAGGAAAAAGTTGCTGTCCCCCGCACCACCCTCACCATCCCCACCACCCCATAGCCCTTCAGAAGACAGGAAGGTCCTATTTTATTTATGGACCTTGTCAAATCTGAGGAAACAAGAAAAATGGCAGCAGGGAAATGTTAGGCTTGCAATGTTCTGACACACCTCACCATATGGTAAGATGTATAATATGGTAGGTGGACAGCCAGCCATCTCTGCTGACTCAAAGGAGGTTTTATTTATGACTGTAGCAATTTCTCCCTGAGATATAAATTCTAAGCAATGAAGAAGTTGATTGGAATCTTTGACCTTTCCATACATAAGAAGAAGATGGTACTTTGACTATCAAGGAAATTTTTTCAGGAGTGGTTTCCATTCATGGAGTCTATTTGTGGAGAAGTCTGTGGACATTTTGTGAGCTAGTCTTGCCTGGTATTGTCATGGTGCTTTTCAAGTCTCAACACCACGATGGTGAATTGTGGTTAGGTTTATACAGCTTGATCATAGCCTACTCAGAAGGGAGTATTGAATGCATATATAAATATCAAGCTCTCTGTGGACATGATTTGAATCTCATTATGTCACCTGTTTTTATCTAAGGCTTTTGGGGAGGAAAAACAGACAACAAAGAACTGGTCGGTTACAAACCGGCATTAATACTATAGAGTAAGGTGGTCAGATGGCTTTCTTTCTCAGCCATACTTTTTGGCTTGAATTATCTTCCTCATTACTTCGACTCTCAATTTTGTCCATGTTGACACAGCTAAAACATCAAGGCAAGAGCAGAAACTGCAAAGGTTGAGAGAAGCCAGCTCTTCAGAGCCAACTGTAACCATCTGCAGTGTTCTATAGTCTAGGTGTCACTGTATGTACCTCTGTATTCAGAATTCATTCTACAGTCTTTGAAGAGAGAAACAGATTGATTTTTGTTTTGAGGTGGGGGACCCAGCAGCTATTAAAGTCAGCTTCGTAAGAAACACACTTTTTTTTTTTAATAGCAAAACAGACCCATGTCATGTCTTCATTAAGTGAGCACTTGCTTTGGTTTAACTCTGGTGTCTGCGGCATCCACAGATTTTGTAAGTGGGACTTTAACAGGACGGCAGTTTCAAGATTTGAAAGCACACTTGCTTTTTAGTAAGCACAATGCAGGTTTGTGTTAATTACACGGTCCTGGAGAAATACCAGTAGCTCCTTATTCACACAAGTGAGAAGAAGGAAGGCAGATCTGAATGCAACACCCAGATAATCTGAAGTCACTCTGTCTCTGTCATTGTCTATCTGGATACTCCGTTCTGGAAATGAATTCTAGAGGGTGGGCGGAGCATCTCTTTCTTTGTCTCTTATCTTTTTTTCTATCTCCTCTTGGGTAAGATGGTTTCTGAGGCTGTCAGATTCGGGGTATAATGAAGAAGGGGAAGCTGGAAGGACGCAGCCCTTACGGAACTGAGAAGTGGCCATGTTCTACAGGCCCTGAACTTTGTCATCTCAGCCCTCCTTGGATCTGAGACAAAAAAGCAGGAGCTGCTAACTCAGGTGGACTACTGTCTTCTAGAGACACTCAACTGATAGAAACATGTGTGTGCCAGTTGTTGGAGAAGTGAGATTTTGTCTGATAGTGGAAGACTTAATCCCACATGGGTGTTTGTCATCTGTAAAAAACCATTGCTCTGGATTTAAAGAATCCTCTCTTTTTGAGTGCTGTTTGATTATTAGAATTTAGTTCCTAAAAGCAGAGGATACACAGCATCCAGGCAATACTCTGGCACTTCTGACCTTGTGGTATGAAGGTAGCTTTAGGTTTTGCCTCTCTTACACTTGATAAGACAGTGTTTTCTCAGTAAAAGAAATAAATGCCAAGGTGTTTTTCTTTTTTCTGCAACCAACTAGAAATTGCCATACTTTAAAACTAATAAGACATGTGTGGATATGTCTGGTAGATTTGGACTTCCTGTCGTCATATATTTATGTGAGAAGCTTCTTTAAATGAAATACATAAAGAGCTGGTAATACAACCAGGACTGATATGGAATATGTTAAAGTGAAGAATGGTATTGTTAGTTAAAAATTTTACCATGGTATTAATTTACAGTAAATCACCTAAAACCAATGGCTCTGATGTTTCATAGTTGCACTGTTCACTAGACAGATGTTACATAAAATGGGCAAATCTGGCACCTTGTCTAAGTAAATGCTATAGAAAAGCACTCCACTTACAGGTCGGGCCTTGGCATTCACCTTGTGTTCACACAGGGATCCCAAGAGCATAGCCTGGAGGTCTCCTAAGTGTTATGTCATTGCATTCTTTCTGAGATTCAAAGTTTCTATCTTCAAAATGACCAAATGGAGTCCTTAGTTGATTGCTCAGGATACTCTTAATGTGTTGCGCCAGTCTGAGAACCAGAGACTCTAATGAAGCAGGACAAGAACTTTTCTTGTAATCCCTCTGTCACTGTCATATCACTCAATGAGGCACTAAGCACATTAAAGGCAGGTAAATGTATATGCAGATATGTTGATCAACAGAATTGACACGTAATAAGTGCCTTTGTAAGGTAAGATTAAAGGGCTTAAAATTCCGGAGGGATAACACAACTCATTCAAATTTAAAAACAGCTCAGTATCATTCCAAAAGATTGGTTCATACAGTTAATCTTTTGAAAGTTAGCCACACAGCATGAGCCAGACAGCATGAGCCAGACAGCACACCAGTTGATGGAGGAACACGATTAGTTTTCACTTGTGGGCACTTGCAGCGTCTAGCTAGAAAAAGTGGTTCCAGTGCTGTTGTTTTCAAATGTACAATTTGTTGAGCTTTTATGAATTCTTTTAGTGCACACATCATCACCCGTAATTATAAAATGCAATAGCAATAAATATTTTATAGAGCAATAGAGATTCTAAAATACAATGGGGCTTTGGTAACGTACATAGAGATCATATTTCTAATGGTGTGTCTAATTGTCTCATAATTTTAAAAAGCATGGTATAGAATGCTATGAAGTACACATGAGTACTTCTTCTGGGAATGTCTTGTCATATCCAGAAGAATCATGGCCGGAATTCTCTATAAGCCCTTTATGTACTGATAAGGGCACTTGAACACGAAGCACTTCATCAGCGGCTTCACCACATGGGAGACTGTGAATTTATGGTGGGTATATTTGCAGTAAAGACTATCTTTATGACCTCCAGCAGCTGGTTGGTATTTTCTTATGAAGTATTTTTGCAGCTGAAGATTCCATATTCTGCTGCTACCGCCCCTCACACACTGCCGTGTGTATGTGAGATGTGGGTGTTTAATAAATACTATTTGATAAGACCTAATTTAGGCATGACATTTTCTCCGTGCTTATGATTCACATACCTCTGTGGTTTTGTAAAAGGTAAGGACCCAGCTATGCATCTTACAAAGCAGTGCTTGAGCTCCTTAATCAGAGTTCAGACAAGAGCTTATCAGTAACGCTGGCTTATTCTCAACCTGGTCACAGCCACAGGTGGCTCCCCGTTCTCTTGCCCAACCACTTGTAAGTGTGAGACCAAGATGCCAGTGGAGAGAATGCGTGGGGGTTGCCACACATCCCTCATAGCCGTTAGGGAGAGGATTAAACATACAGGTGAGGTTGGTGATAGATACTATCAGTCTAGAAGGCAAGTTCAATTGCATATACCTTCTCAAACACTCAGAGTTGGAAAATCTCCAAGGAAATGAGCCTGGCTGGAAAATGTGTTTTTACATAGAATACATTGGTCGGATCAACCTTAATTTCAATTAATTGAGCCTCTGAGTTACAAAAACAGCTCAGAGATCCATCTTCACAAAAGAACTTACCATACAAGTGAGGTTCTCCATGGTATGTGCTAAATTCTGAACCACTGAAATGAGGAGAGTACAAATGTACTGAACCGACCTATTGCAAATAAGATGACTTCTCAAAGCCCCAACTGGCGAACAAACTGACTCGCTCATAAATCTTGCGGGTTTGATTTGTTATTTTGTGGAGTTCCTTCCTATAATATTAAATACTTTGGCTAGACTTCTTTTTAAGACACTAGATTTCCCATGGGTTTGCAGAAACCCTACCCTCTGTCTGGGGAAGGTGGGGCTTCTTTCTGCTGCTGACATTCCAGCTGGGCATTGTACCCCAGCTCTGAGAAGCCACCCCATATCCCACAACCAGCATCCCCCTTCTTACCTCCTGTTCCTGCAGCGCTCTCCCCATATGTATCTTCCATATTCTTTCCAAGCAGCTGCTACCCAGTGTTTTGTAAGTGCCCGTGGGCAGAGGACTGACTGCCTTAGTCACCTTGGAGTCACCAAGTGTGTGACAAGCCAGGGTCCACAGATGGGTTCTCAGTGACCATGTAATGAATCTAAGCAACTTTGTCCCTTGTAATGAATCTTAAATCAGCTGAGAGACCCTCGTGCTGAGGTTGGATGTTGTCAGGGTATGCAGAGTCTTTTGCCTAGTAAAGGGAACAAGAAGTGACCCCTTTGTCTTTGTTCTGTTCCGCTGTTAATGCTACTCAGAGTCTTTCAAGCAAATCTTACAAGAATGTGTCAGCACTCTAGCTTTCTGCTTGGCCACAGCCTTATGGGAGGATCCTGCAGGGGGTTGGGGGAGGGTGCCTCTTTGAGAATTCCAGAAGTTTTTTTTTTTAATCAACTCTATATTTCTAGAGGCCAAACAACTTGTTGCTGGGGGGGTAGGATCCATAAAAAAATGTATTCCATTTTTAACAAGGCTTGGTAATGAATTTCTTCATATTCATCTTCCTATTAACCAGGCAGGAATGCTCACTGTCCATCACTCCTGGCTTCATCCAGAGAGCACTGCAAAAAGCATCTTCTCAACGTGCATCTGCTAATCCTGTTCTGAGAAACACTGAAAAGATTGCAGTGTGGAGCGGGTGGGCGTGGCCTCACGTTAAAAGACTTTCTGGATAGTGATGTTTTCATTTAATACTGCTGGTACCCAAGAGAGGACTTCCCTTCCTTTACTAATGAATGTGTAGGGAAAAAAATCAAGCCATATATGAGTGGGGGGGGGGAGGAAAAGAAAGGAAATGAAGGGGTATGACTGCTCCTAGGTCTGCTGGAGGAAAAGGTTTGTTGCAGATAAAAGGGAGAACATAGCCAGGCGCACACACGTCTGGGAGAGTCTAGAGTGGACACTACCCTGAGCTAGTGAGGGCCTTGGGGAAGGGAAGGGAGGGGGGAGGGGAACCCTATGCAGTAGCCAGGATGCCAAAGGTAGAAAAAGGGAGCGGGTAAACAAAATGTCTGAGGGAAGGGCAGCCCAGCCCCTGCGCTGCAGAGGTCAGGATAGAGACCAGACTGGCCTTGAACTCACAGAGACAGCCTTTCTCCTCCTCACCCCCAGCACTGAGACTAAAGACATACACCAGCACACCCAGTCCTTGGATCTCATCTTAAATGTCACCTCCTTAGAAAAGAACTGGCTTAAATTTTTTTTTTAGATTTATTTTACTTTGTGTGTATTAGTGTTTTGTCTTCACGTGTGTGTATGTACCATGTGTTATCTGTGCCTGGTGCCTAGAAGGGTTGTAAGAGATCGTCAGATACCTTGGTTGTGAGCTGCCATGTGAATACTGGGCCTGAAACCCTGGTCCTCTGCAGGAAAAACAAATGCTCACTATCTCTCAAGCCCCAAGACAGGTTTTCTTCTCTGAAGTAATCCACCCTCCCTGCTGATAACCTCTGTCCTTTCTCTTATCTCCTGGCTTGCTTCCTTCAGAGCACTTACTATAATTGTCTTTTTTTATTTATTCTTTTATTTCCTAGGCTATTGGCTAAGAAAGAATCTTTTTTTTTTCACTCAGTACAGAGGCACAGATGAGAGGTGGTGTGTGTGTGTGTGTGTGTGTGTAAGTCTGCCGTGTGAGGTCACCCAGGGCTCCATACTCTTCCTGACTGGTTGCTCCTCACATGAGGTACTTTTTTTAACTATGCTGTCATAGCTAGCTCCACAGGACCACTCATGACCTAGCAGCTAGACTCTAGACCACAGTAGCAGCCACTTTCTTCTTTAGTGAGTCCATTCAAAAGCAGCACACATCACTTGTGTTCACACGTGTCATATACACTCACTGGGGAAAGCTGAGGTGTTGCAGCTTTGTTTTTGTTGTTGTGATAACCACCCCCCCCCCCCCCCCCACACCCCTCCCTGAATCTCAGAGGAGACAAAGATTTACTTCATCTTATAATTGCAGGTTGAAGCCTGTCATTGTGGAGAAGTAATGGGAGGAACTTCCAAGTTAGTCACACCCTACTCACAAGCTCCACAATGAAAAGTAGAGAGAAGCGAATGTTTGCACACCAGTTCCCTTGTTTGCTTGTTCCTTAGCTCAGTGTCTCACTCCCACACAGTCCAAGACCCCGGGCTTAGGGAAAGATGCTGATATTCTCCACATCAATCAACTTAACTATGGCAGCCCCCCGCCCCTCAACACACACACACAGGGCAGCCCAATCAAGACAATCCTTCATTCAGATTCTCTTCCCAGCTGAATCTAGATTGTATCAAGTTGACAATGAAGCCATCATAAATATGAAACACTGAGCCAGGTAGCCATATGCTCAAAGTTCTTGGTAGGAATGAGGTGGGGGGCGGGGAGCACTGTCATTACTGGGAAGAAAGGCAGGATGGGTGAGAGGCAGTTAGAGAGTCTGCTATGTCTGCTTATTGTGGCTTTGTTAGTTTATTTAAATGGGTTTAAATATAATCTACCTAATTTGCTGTTACAACCCTAGAAACTTGGCTGTACGTACCTAGCATACAGATAGATACTTGATGCCTCTTGACATACTACTGAATGAATTAAGTTAAAAATTTAAACACTGAAAATCATGGTATGGATAACTTCATACTGTTCACAGTCTTTGGAGTTTTCACCCTTTACTGGTTGGCATACTCAGACTCAGTACAGAGAAGCCTGCTGCAAGCACCAGAAAGAGCTGCCTTCCATTTCTTCTTTCTAGCAAGGAAACAGCCTTAAGTATGACACAAATCTATGTAAATAAACAATATATGATCATCTTGCCATTCAGCGAAAAAAACTCAACTTAACTTTTCATAAATTTCTGTATCATTTTAAACTCTTGTGTCGCTCTGGGGTTGCTTGACAAACACGACCAATGAACAAGTAACCAGATTGTTTTGTTTTCTTTCTTTCCAAAACATAGGAACACTAACCTTACCAACTTTCAGGGAAATAAAATCATGCATTGTGAAGAATGTGTGTGAGTTCAGAGTTAAAAAGGACAACAAGAAGATACACGTGGACTAGGGCTGTGTTTACCCTTTCAGAGAAAGAAAAGCAGATCTCTTTCCAGGACATAGAATTATGGTTTGTGTGTTTTTGTTCATTCATGGCTTTACCTAGGACACTGAAATCATTCACCAACTAGCTTGTTTATAACTTTTATTTGTGCTCCACGGCAGACTCACTGCAGACTTCTCAGAAGAAATGGCTGAGTTTGGTGCCCAAAGTTGAGATGTAAAATATTAACATTCAGATGGTCACCTGAATGTGTTTGCTGGACAAGCAAGCATCAGTGCTCTGTCCTTAGAAATTCATCATCTACCCTAAAGATACGGAACTCTTCCACATCCTCCAAGGCTGAGCTTAAGCTGGACGTGGTGACACATAACCATAGTTTTATCATTCCAGACGCTGAGGCAGGAGAATTGAGAGCTGGAGCCTAACCTGAGCTATGTAAAGAAACTTTGTCTCAAAAAAACAAAGCAACAGCAGCAAAAAGAGTTCTTTTGACCGCTTCTAACCAGGCACTCCCTCTGTTAAAGGCTGGCTGGCTTTTTCTCCAGGCTGAGGATCCTCTCCCTTGAGTCCAGCTCCAATCTGTACTGAGAAGCAAGTCCTGGAGGGCAGTCAGCACCTGTCGATTGTATCCACTTGAACTGCTGTTTTTCTCAGTTCCTGTCTTGTTGAGTCCTACTTTTTTTCTGTTTTGTTTTCCTTAAAATACAAGTGTAACACAATGACGAGGGTTTTACCAAGCCATGTGGAATAGGAGAGTGGAAAGTCAGATGTACTTTTTGAATGTTCAAAGAGGCTCACTGTTGTGTTATATATCACAGTAAGACAACTAGTGTCAATATTACAAGTGTCCAATATAAGAAGAGATATTTAAATGAATCAGAGACCATCCTTTTCATGGAGTAGGGACTTCTGAACACGTAAGGTAGATTTCTATATCCTTAAATGGAACTATAACTGAGTACCACATGGGACATGAAGTAAAATATAAATGCAATGATCTCCTTCCTATACAAAAATAAGATGTCTTTAACTACCTAGATAGTATGTTTATTTCTTAGGAACGAAGGTAGGGATGAGGACTTCACTTTTTAGCTTACATATTTCCATTTAAAAAATAAACAATGAGCCGGGGAGGTGACGCGGTAGAGAGAGCGACTTCCACACATGTATGGAAAGTCCTCAGAGCACATGTAAGTCCAAGTGCAGTACAGTGTGCACCTCCCATCCGGGGCTCCCATGGCAAGATGGAAGGCAGACACAGGACGATGGAGCCGGGGACACTTACGAGGCAGCTAGCTCAGCTGCACACAATGGCTAGTGAAGAGCTTCTGTTCACACAAGATAAAAAGCAAGGACAGCATCCAAGGTTGAACACTGCCCTCCACACAGTCACAGTGGCACACAAGACACAAAACAGAAATTATACGTGTCATGTAAAAAAATTTTTAAACCTACAGTTTTATTTGACCTAACATCCAACTCCAATTCTTTTTTATAATATATTTTTTTATTTTCTTTTTTTTTTGAACATGAAATGCTTTTTTATAGCATGTTTTACAAGGGGAGGGGGTAAGAGGGTCCAGGTGGTGGAAAAGTACAAAATCTTCTTGGCCTGTGCCTTGAAACATGTCATGGTCTATATGGTACACTGCCTTGAATTATGATCTACCTGCAGTTCTTCAGAAGATATGGTACACTGCTTGAGTTATGGTCTCCAACTCCAATTCTTAATCCTCCCAGTAAGGTGACTTATTTTTGGACTGGCCATTTGCATTGCCTCTGGGCTCTAAAACGGTCTCAGGGTCCCCAGCCTGTGCGGCCTCTCTAATGCCAGCCCATGCAAGCTCCTGGCCTCTGCTCTTGGCCACAGTTCCCACCACTTCCCGGGCATTCCTATTGAAGTGAGGTTCCCCCCTGAACACCACTTGCCATTGTCTCTTTGCTATTGGTTCTGCTCCTCCGGCTCTCCCAGAGTCCTTACCACCTAGACTCATCATTTGTAAGATCCACTACAAGTCTGACATTCTGCACAATAGGCACCTTCATCCCAGTCCCTGGAGTCACACTGTATTTTTTTTTACTGCCAAGTAGCTCACACTAGTAAGCAGCATCTCAGTGACTACTTTGAAGTGTGCATTGAAATAGAAATTGAGAAAGAATGTGTGTTTGGAGGCATGCTTTTGTACCCCACTGCCCTAGCATTCCTGAAGATGAAAGAAAGTGGGAGGTCTCCCGAGCACTGAGAGCCGCTTGGATCGATAGCTCTGAGCCTGGGCAGAACAATGGCTGCTGAGTTATTGTCCTGTCATAGACACGCAGTTTTCCGTGGCCCGTACCAGATAGCTCAGAAGAGTAAAATGAATGATGCTGTTGGTAGAGGGCATGAATCTTTTTCTTAACTTTCCTTGATTAGTATGGCTTTGTTTAGGCTAGCCTCTATTTTCTATACATGTATTAGTATAAACTATATGTATATATACTATATGATATATGTTTATAATGTTATAATTTTTAAGCTATGTGTATTTTTGTTTATATGAATGAATTTATATAGCTAAAATTTATATGGCATATATTTATATGTATTTATAGAATAAATTACACGTATTATATGTTGAATATATTCTTTTTAAAGCACTGTGATAGAGCCAGAGCCTTGTGTATGTTAGGCAAGTACTTAGCCACTAAGTGACATTCCCTTCTAACTCTCGTTTTAGTGTGTGTGTGTGTGTGTGTGTGTGTGTGTGTGTGTGTGTGTGTTTTCCTGGGAGGAAAAGACTTAAATCTGAAACAAGTGGTGTGCATCCCGAATTCTAGGTTCATGCAAATTTGTCCCAAGATGTCATTCACCCATTTCTATTTTTATAACCTGCATTCCAACACAAGGTTATGTTTAAGATGAGGAATGCTCAAAGCCCCAAATTAATATTTCAAGCATCTCATGATGAGCAGAGCATGAGAGTTATATTCTGAAAGCTCTAGGAAAAAAGCATTCACTGTACCAGGGCAGAGTGGCAGAGCTGACAGTAACTGGGTTTAAAAACAAAGCTGTCTTCTTGCAGAGGAATTTTCTGGTTCTGTTAATGTTGATTGTGTGTACATAATTCCTTTGAACATTGAACTGCCAATAAGAGGGGAGTTTGCCACTTGGAGAGGCTCAAACTCCTTCTCCCAACAATCATTTGTTGCTTGTGAATTTCTTTTATTTTATCTAGGGGTGGGACTCTATGACAGTTTCCGTCTTCCACCTCAGCGCGTCCGTTGATATAGCCATTGTTCTGGGCCTGTTTGTGCAGCCATTTCTAGGAGAGACTGTTTTACAGCTGGCTTCCTGGTGACCTGTCTCTTGGCAATCTTTCTGCCTCCACTTCTGCCATGTTCCCTGAGCTATATATGCAGGAACCATGATGGAGCTGTGTCTGTCCTGGCTAGCCTCCGCATGATCTGTTGTATTGTGTCCAGTGGTTTACTGTGATGGTCTCCATTAAGAGGAGAGATAGCTCCACTTACCTGTGTGTAAGGATGAGATTTAGAATGCAGGAAGGAATTATGCTGCTCTAGCAAAGTGGATGTAGATTCTTTTTCCAAGTCCATGATGTCACCAACCCTGGGAATCTGGCTGTTTCCAGTACCAGGCATGAGTCCTTCCTGTTGAAAAAGCCTTAAGTCTATTTAGACAGCTATTAACTGCCCGTATTTTTGCCCCCAAAGGTGATAGATAGTTCTTTTCATGGTAGAGATAACTTAGTACTTTCTCTATAATGAAAACACAGAAGCAGGCGCCTCTGTGATATCCCTGCAGATTAGAAAGGAGTTATATGACACTGAACATAAAAAAGTGTGCTCAACTGCATCCTGTGAGTGAGTAGGAAAGTCCATGAGGATTGTAGGGAACCTTTCTTAAGATATATATATAATCTCCACCACCATAGAGGGTCATGGAATCACATCCCCGTGTTTAGATAGCAGGCAAAAAGTAGTGAACAAAAGGAGACCCTTGAATAAACACATACACCCACCTTTCAAAGCCCCCCAGGACCTTCCCTACTGTGCCTCAGTTCTGGGCAGCCCTCTGCCTTACTGAAAACTCAGAGACACAAGGTGTGGGCTGACTGTTAGGCTGGGTTTTTCCTCAGTCAGATTTCTTTTTCCCTTAAATTGAAAACTCTCCAAAAAAAAAAAAAAAAAAAAACCTGGTGTTTTACAGGAATAAAAAGAAATCTTTCAAGACAGTTTTTTTATTAAAGACAAATTTTATAATCCCCAGAGCTAAACTAGTTCTGTGAGCAGACAAGCCTTAAATAAAGCCATGAACTGTGCAGAGAAAGAATAAATAGGTGTTCATCCTTAATCTCCCAAGAATGCTGTTGGTCTTGGCTTAGAGTCTCAGGCAGGCTCAGTAAAAAGGGAAAAAATGTTCTTTTCACTTTTCCCATAGTAAAGCTAGCAGAGACTGAGTATTCCTGGAGCTCTCAGTGCCCCCTTGTCAGGTTAAGCCACGAGATACTTAATTCCAAGAGAGACTGTTGGGTAGATGACATAGAGGGTCTGAGCTTCTCAGGCAGACCCATCCTTCACAGAAGACTCCACACTGTCCTTGCTCCCAGTCTCGGGGAGTGCTCAGGCCCAGTGCCTCTGCCTGACCCTGAAGAAGGCCAAGGCCTTCCATCACTGGGAGGTCTAAGGCAGCTGAGTCTGGGAAGTGAGTGCATGCTCACCCCAACCACACATTCTGACCTGTCTGTCCACTGTCATCACTGGTAGTTTATGCCTGTTAACAGTGCTTCCATTCTTCTTGGTACCCTTGGCTGTTTATTTTTGTAACTTCCAGAAAAGGTAAGACAGATGCATCACTGGCACACGCCTACTTTTGAGCTCAGAAAATCTTCTGGTGTCATCAGTCTGTCTTTGCCAGCATTCTCTATGTCTGTGTTCCAGAGCAGTGACATGGGACTGTACCGAGTTACTGAACTATCACCATAAACCACAGGCCCTGCTTCTCAGCTCCTGTGAAGAGAATGGACTCTGTCCACAATGGAGAAAGTGTACTGTTGAACATCACAGTCTTTCCCTGTACCTTACCAAATTCTTGGTAATTTTCAAGTTTTCATGTCGAACACAATCATCTATATGTTGGTAACAGGACCCGTGTCCCTGTCATTTCTAGTCCAGGGACTCATGTAGAAAAGTGACTTTATCCACTGGAGACTTTAGCATCCAAGGCAGATGCCAGAGAGCAACAAAGCAGAGATCACCAACTTCTTCTGGTACAAGCTACCCCTGTAACCCATTATTATAGATAAAGCAACCAACCAATGGCTATTAGTGTGCTACAGATGCCTAATGTCCTTCCTGAAATACTGAGATACTAAAATCAATAGTTCTGATTTATTGAGTGTATACTATGTATGTGAAAGAGCTAAAGATATCATATCTCATTTAATTCTGGTAGTAGCTCAGAGAGGTGGCACCATTATTCTTCTGCCCACCTTGAAGATTGACTAATTGAAGCACTAAGAAGACAGATTGCCCAGAGCCTCACAACTGCTGGAAATCTAGCAGACCTGGAATTCAAATTGTCTAAACATTAGGCTGCCCATTGGAATTAGCTTCATTTTGAGAGGAGTCAGCCTGGAGCTGTGGATTTAGGACTGAAGCTTTGGGGGATGGGGAGAGCACAATTGTTTCAGGAAGTCACCTTTGTCCTCCTATTCTTCTGCAGCCAGAGAATTAAAAGTAAAGTAAGATAAAGTCAGATACCCATCCTTTGTGTTTGCCTGCCCAGTGACACATACGGGCATGTCAGAGCAGACACAAACATACTGATAGACACACACACACACACACACACACACACACACACACACACACACACAGAGAGAGAGAGAGAGAGAGAGAGAGAGAGAGAGAGAGAGACAGACAGACAGACACACGCACACATGTGCACACAAGCCTTTCTGTGACCAGAACACTCTCTTTCTCTCCCTCCCTCCCTCCCTCTCTCTCTTGAAAATTTGAAATGAAAACTTGAAAATTGTCATTCCAAATGTCTTCAGGTCACAGAATTTTCTCTGCTTTCCCTGCCTGGCTTCCATCTGTAGGGGTGGCTGTTCACATGCTTATTTCGATGTGGATTGATCGGCCCCTGCATAAACTTGGCTTTTAAATTCTGCAAAGGATCTGCTGAGCTCAGATGTTTGGAGAAATCTCTGGATGCTGAAAAAAATACCTTTTCTTTAAGGAAATTATCTGGAATGTGGGAGTCAGGAGCAAAGACGAAATAACCATTAAAGGGCAAGGAAATTTGTAATTATAACACAAACCCCTCAAACACACCACAGAGAAAAGTGGGTTACAGGAGAGATACAGGCAGTTCACAGAGGTGATCCTCCCAGCAGACCCACATGGGAGCTACTAACTATGGTGACATCTTGCATCTCAGATTCACTGCCGTGCCCCAGTAGTACATGGTCCCTCAGACATGTTCACGTTCATTTTCTTTGTGCTAGATCATCCCTACCTGGCCCATCGAGCCGCTGAGGCTCACAAACACTAATCTCCTAGAAGCTCCCTCATGCTATATGCATACATGTGTGTGTGTACATATATAGCAGTAATGTATACACATACAGTAGGCTGGATAAGAAAAGAACTTTTATCCCACAGATTTGTATTTAACAGTGTAACAGGACAGGTTCCTACCTGGGCAGCTGCTTGAGCTGGATACCTCAGTGCCCACATCAGCCAGCTCTGCAGGAAGTGCTGACAAGAATTAATTGGCTTTCCGGAGCCTCAAGGCTCAGTTCTCCTGCTCTGTGCCAACAATCCCCCGCAGAACTCTGCCAGCTCATAATTTACTGTCCAGAGAGTATTCTGTTTGCAAGAGTCCCATCGACTAGGCACTGCATAATGCTTATAAAATACCAGATTCAAGAGTGGAGAAAATTTCAGGGTGTTTTGCTCAGAGGAAAGAAGACATGGCTACATCCAAAGCTCTCGGCTCAGTCAGCATTCCTCTTGTGATTCTAACCTGGCCCCTTCTAACATGTATGAAAAAAAAATGAAAAGAATAAAGAATGTGCTCTACACAAGCTTGGGAAATACTTCTAAATGATGATTCTAAAGTATTGGAAAAAAAATCCTGAAACATGAAATACAGAGAAATAAAAATCTTCATAATATTCTAGAAATATAATTTAATTTTTTAAGGGTGTCTAGATAACTTTTTAATTTGAAATATGCAGAAGAAATTTATTTGCATATTAGATAAAATGGTTTTATGTTGATGTTTGTTTTAGTTCTTTAGATTTACAAAACTTTGCTGAAAGACTTAGTGACTTGTTAAGCTTTTGAGGGGGAGTGGAGGCATTTTCAAACAAAATTTACTTTTTTTCTCCTTTCTCTTTTTCTTATCTGTATCATGATTTCAAGGTTAAAAACAGTAGATTCTGCTAATTATATAATATATGCATGTAAGTATGTACTGGAATTATATATTTTAAAATTTTACTAACTTTTTTTATAAATTATCCTAAAGAAAGAATTAAATCAATCCCATTTCACATAGAAAAAAATACTATTGCAATTTTTTCTCTTTATCGAAACAGTGAACATTTTATTTGTAATTTTACTTTTTTTTGACAACAGATGTTTTTCATACATTACGTTCTCATATGGATTCCCCTTCTCCAACTCCTCCAGATCTTCATCACCTTTCCATCCACCCAAAGCCACACCCTTTCTTTCTCTCTCTCTCATTAGAAAATAGACAAGTAAAACAAACAGAAGAAGACGAGCCTAAGAAGAAGCAGGAGACACACACATAGCTGCAGAGGTGCACACATGTGCACATAGACACACACACCTGCACAGGTACACACATGTGCACATAGAGTGTTTCCATAAAAACACAAAATTGGAAACCATACTATATAAACAAAATCCCTATAAGAAAAAAAAACTTCCACAAAACATTACAAGACAGAAACCCTCCAAAAATGTTACTGAATTCATTGTGCGTTGGTCATCTCCTGCTGGGCATGGGGCCTGCCCTTACATTCAGCTTGCATACCCAGTGAGACCCCACTGGAGAAAACCACTTTCTCCATCATTAGCGGTTGTCAATTGGAGATAGCGTCTTGGTTGGAATGGAGACTTGTATCCACTCTATCTGGCTTAGCCCTATTCAAACCCTGTGCATCTGGGACAATCTCTGAGTTCATATGTGCCTCAGTCCTGCTGTGTCTAGAAAGGCCTTGTTTCCTTGGTATCTAATCCATGCTGGCTCTTATTATCTTTCTCCCCCTCTTCCACAGAGTTCCCAGAAGGGACTTGATGGGGACCTCCCGTTTAGGACTCAATGGTCCCAGGTCTCTCACTCTCTGCCTGCTGTCCAGTTCTGTATCAGTATTTGTTTCCGTCTTCTGCGAGAGGAAGCTTATATGATGATGGCTGAGCAAGGCACGGAAATATGAGTACAGCAGAATGTTGTCAGGTCTTACTTTATTGCTATATTCCTTTAGCAGAACAGTAGCATTTGTTTTTTTCCTAGGTCCATGCATATCGAGTCTCAGGTTCTTGGCCATCTGAGCAGTGTCAGGCATGGGTTCTATCTATGGAGCAGACCTTAAATCTAATCAGATAATGGTTGGTTACTCCCATAACGTCTGTGCCACGATTTCACCAGCATATCTTGTAGACAGGTCACCATGGTAGAGCACAAAGGGTTTGTAGCTGGGTTGGTATTTACCTTCCTTCTCCTGCAGTGTGCTAAGTCCTTCCAGTGCCATGAGCACTGGTCAGCCGGGGTGACGGCTCTCGGTAGGCACCAGCTCGGTTTCTTTGCGTTCAATGAGTTGTGTGTTACATTCAGCAGTAGGGTCTTACCATCAGTTTGTGGAGAGCAAGGAATAGCCATGGCTGTTTGGGAGGTTTTCACAGGCCCTTTTGGCCAAAACAAAATCAATTAAATGTAATTCATTTTGGGCACTGGAGGTTCGTTTGGTGGAGAGAGAGAGACACTAGTTAAGGCTCTATCCGTCCTCTTATTTGGCAATCGCATGTAGATAACCTTCATGCGTGTAGATTTTGGAAACTCCAACCGAATTAGTCTTCCATATAGCCCCCCAGTGGCCCTTAGTTTTAGAGTTACTCCCCTCTTCTCTCCCTCTCCATGTAACCCTCCCATTCTAGCCCCCATGCTGCCTCCCCTTAAATGTCTACTCTGTTTCCCCTTCCTCAGGAGAGCCTTTCCTCCCCACCAGTCCCTTACTCCTCACCTAACTTCTGTAGTTGCATGCATTGTACCCTGCATATCAAACACTTAAAAGCCAACACTCACATATAAGTGAATACATGGTACATTTGTCTTTTTAAGTCCAGGTGAACTCATTCGGGATTAGTTTTTCTAGCTCCATACAAATGTGCTTTAAATTGAAATGGAGTTAAATCACTGTTCCCTTCCTGTTCTCCCCCCAGTGACCCTCCCTCAAACCCCTCCTATTTCCCTGTCTACTCTCAAGATGAAAGCTCCTTTTGCTTTGATTATTGTTGTTAACACGCAAACACACATACACATGCATGCACAGAGATGCACAGATACGCCCTGCTGTGTGTTTATTGCTGGGGTGTCTCTGGTGTGAGAGCTGATGGTAAGTAATAAGGAAGCTCATCTCCAATAAATTGATCAATTCTCCTTCTCCAAGCTGTCTCTAGTTCTTTACCTAAGACTATGACTACATGAAGTTTTATCCCTTCCACATTAACAAAGCCCCTGAGGATATATTATTTTAGATTTATTAAAATTATAAGGGAGTGAAGCCACTTGAGCTGACAGTGCTCCCGACAAGAACCCCAGACTAACAGAGTTCCCAATAGCTGGCACAAGAAACCCAATTTCTAATGACACTTGATCACAGTTGATCAAGTGACTCCTCAAACAATATACATCATAGATGTAGCCCTCGATTGCCTTTCAAGGATTGAGGGTGGGCCCCTACTGCTGAAGACACTGTACACTTAGGTTAGGACACAGGATTTAAGATGAACTGAACAAGATCTAACCTGAAAGCATCCTCCTTGCAGAATAGCTTCCATGGTTCCAGAACATACTATGGAAGCTGCTAAGGAGGGAAGCTGTTCAGCCCAGCTGCATCACCTGTGACCGATGACAGTGACTAACGTGGTGAGATGTGCATAAAGGCACGACAAGTAGCACTCACACGTCAATGACAACCAACAGCTGTCCAGTTAGATGTAAAACCCACTCTATAGGGGACTCATGCCTGGTGCTGGAAACCTAGGCACTTTCCCAGGACTGGTGAGGCCATAGACTTAGGAAAGAATCTACTGCCACCACTCTAGAACAGCATAATGCCGTACCACACTCTAAAAGTTCTTTAAAAGGCATTTATGCCGAGTTTTGAGCTGTCCTCATATAGTTTTAAAAGAGATTTGTGAGGTGTGTAAAAAAAAAAAAAGGCAAGATACAGAAATGCATGTCACTTTGTTGGTAAATGTATTCCCCCAGCTTTTTAACAGTGGTCATATGAGATACTGTAACTGTGAAGTTCTCTTTTGACAATACTGCTCCAAGAGGCAGTGGGATCTTGTATGAACAGGCACATAAAGTGCAGAAATCTCAAGAAACTTCATCTTTTGCAAGTGCAGATGTACGTACGGAAAGGACTTCTTTTCAATTATAAGGAGGCTTCAGAATTTTCGTGTTTTAGCAAGCCAGTTCACAGAGTCAAACTGAACAACAGCAACAAAGACAAGCATACACTGAATTAGAACTCTGTATTAGTGACTTTTCTGTTGCTGTGATAAAACACCATGGCCGAGGCCATGAAGGAAGGATTTATTTGGGCTTATGCGTTAGAGCCCATGACGCACTGCCAAGGCATAGGGCAGGAGCAGGCAGGTGAGGGCTCACATCTTGAACTCCATAGGAAGCAGACCGTGAAATCAAAATGACTAGAGTCTTTAAACTCTCAGTCCCACCCCTACTGACTCATTTCCTACAACAAGGCCATACCTCCTGAGCCTCTCCAAACAGCACTACTAACTGGGGACCAATACAGACACACTGTTAAATACATATTTATCACATAAAAGGGATTTTCTTACCTAGCCTACTATATATGTATACATTACTGTCATGTATGCACACACATACATATGCACACATTTATATAAATATATTGTGATAGATCAGCTTGTGTGAGGCTGATCAGTGTCAATGGCCTGGGTGAGGGAGCTCTACCACATAGATCATTCAAATGCTTAAGGCCGAGGCTGACTCGATGGCTTAAGCGTATGGTTGTTGCTCTTCAAGGATTTCTGGGTATGATTCTCAGCATTCACACGGTGGCTCACGACTATCTGTAACTACAGCTCAGGAGATCTTACACTCTCTTCTGGCCTTTATAGGCAAAATGTACATGTGGTGCACAGACATGCATACAGACAAAATGTCCATACACATAAAATGAAATAAAAATAAGAGCTAAAGAGATGTCTCGGTGGTTAGGAGCACTGGCTGCTCTTCTAGAGGACCTGGATTGAAGTGGCAACACCAGCAACTTACAACTATCTGTAATTTCAGTTCCAAGAACCTGATACCATCACATAGACGTATAAGCAAGCAAAACACCAATGTACATCAATTTTTAAAAAATCATTCAAAAATTAAAATAAAGCAATCAAATCCCCTAGACTAAGAAAGGTATCTCATTCCAGCTATCCACAAACTCTTGGATACGAATGGGTCTGGCTTTAGCATTTTGAAACTTCTCCACATCACTTTCTGCAGTGTCTTCCCGAAGTTTGTAATCTCACGTTATCGAGTGAAAGTTCCCCTCCCCATCCTCATCAGCACTTGATTTCAGTTGTTTTTGTCTTAGCCATTCTGTCTGGGGTAAGACAAAATCCTACAGTAGTTCTTACTTGTATTCCCCTACCATGATACTTCTTGGCATTTGCCTAAAGGACTTGATAGTCTCCTCCAATGATGCTTGCTCAGCCAAGTTCAGTGCTGCTCTGCTTACAATAGCTACAAAACAGAAACAACGGAAACGCCCTTCAGCTGACGGATGGGTAATGACAGAGTGCTACACACAGGGCGGAATTATTCTCAGCTGTAAAGAAAAATGGAAGCATGCAATGTTCTAGTAAATGAATAGATTGAGAAATGATGTTGACACTGAAGGACTAACCTGTATCTTCTCTCTTTTTATTGGGGGGGGGTAGATAGGTTCATTATTAATGTACCATCAATAGACATAAGACCCAACAACCCCCTGCCCCAACAAGTTGAGAAAACATTAAAAAAAAGGGCATACACTAGACCTGCTAGGGAGTCAGAAGTCCTGTGATGGGCCACCTCTGCTTTGGTACCCAGAAGAGAATGTGAGACTCTTCAAGGCTTCCAAAGCTTTGGGGAGTCCAGGGTTATTTTGGATGAAGTCCTCGGGTGCTGCTTTGTAGAACCCAATGAGTACAGCATACTTTTCCCAACTCTTTTCCCATCTGTACATTAAACTCATTCCTAGGCCAAAGTCTGACTCAGAGCTTCTGATCCATTGAGACTAAAAAGTACGTTCCCTTGACTCCAGCTCAGAGGTGTGGGTCTCAGACAACTGCTGGAGCTCCATCTCAGCCCTTCAGTATAGGGATCAAAATCTAATGTGTTCTTTGGTCATTGTGAGTAGCTCAGCCAAGGCCTCCAGAGTTTCCTCAGTAGGGTCTGGGTCTGTCTCGAAGTGCTGTATTAGCTCCATGAACTGTCAAAGGGTGAGCACAGAGTTGCTATCCATGGAAGACAGACTTGGAGTTTTCTCCATCTCAGATTTTTCTATCATGGCTGCAGCATTCTTGAGTTCCCCTTTCCAGTTTCCTGTATGTTCTCTCTTCTTTGTGATTCTTAGCTAAGACTCTTCAGGTGTTGAGGACAGACTCTGGAGTGATGGCAGACGTGGGGGAGCTCTAGAGAGGGCACTAGTGGACACAGGTGCAGTGAAGGGGACCTGGAAAATAGTGAGGAAAAACTAACTTGAAAGGGACTAAGGGGATGATACAGACGAAGAATCCCCAAATAGTATAGGCTACTTGGTTTTGTTGCTTCCCAGAACTTGAAGGCTGAAGACAGCATTACACATTGGACAAAGCACTGGAGGAATCAAACTGGAACTGACCTGAAAGCTTCCTCCCTCAGGACTAGCTCTCCTAGTTTCTAAGGCTTCTATGCAAGCTGCCCCTGGGAGAACAATGATCTGTAGTTCTCCCCAAAGCCTTCAAGCCACAACAGTGACTACAATGGCAAGATATTCCCAAGAGTGGAGTGGTGCTATTTATATCATGGGGGGGGGCAGTGGGTAACCAACAGCCATCTAATTGGACTTGAGGCTTGCTCAACAGGAGGGAGTTCGTGTCTGGTACTGGAAACCCAGTTAACTGCTCCTGGCTGGAGAGGTCATGGGACCTATAGGAGAACCTGCTACTGCCACTTTCTTGCACTGGTATAATTCCTAACTGCATTCCAAATACTTATCCTTATAGCCACAGGTTAGCATGTACATATGAACAACAGTAACTGGACACACACACACACACACACACACACACACGAACAAACTCAGATGTGTATTTTACATGATATTTTATGTGTTATGTAACATTCTCTATATTATATAACATGCATATGTATTTATAATAATAATAATTAAAGAAGAAGTCATGAATTTGAATGGAGGGACACAGAGGAGTTGGAAGGGGAGAGGTTGAAATGATGTAATTACACCCTCACAGATGAACTTCTCTAAAACTAGAAAATGAAAAAAGAACTCTCCATACAAATGAACACAATTTTTATAACAAATAATGTTGGAGCTGATGTGAAATTGAAGTATGTGGTATGACAAATTATAACATGTGTGCTGACAGTTTGAAACATTGGAAAAATTACAAAATTCAACACATAAAAAAGTATGTTCCAGGAACAGATGACAGGTTATTTCACAGCAGTGTTCTCTTCCGCAGGATTACATTATAACCTTTAACATTTTGATACCTTACATCACAACAAATCTCTATTGTTGTTTTTTTGGTTTTGGTGGCGGGGCGTGTCTCTCCTCAGAGAAAACATTTACATTTATTTTCTGTGGGGTAAATCTATTCCACTGAGAGACACACTTAATTTTTCCTGGAAACATTCTCAGTCATTAAAAAACAAAAACAAACCAAACAGACAGACAAAAAAAAAACCCAAAAATCAAAAAGCCCAAAACCCAAAAATACCTTATAAAAAAAGCATTAGCAGCTATCCACGCACAGGCATCCCGTGTGTGGCAGGAAGTCCCCAGCATCCTCCGCTGCCATTCAGCTCTCAAACTTCATGTAGAACCATTCAGTGGGAATTCGTGGGAATTTGTTTAGGGTTTCAGCATTTTTAACTCTTTAGGATTCTGGATTGGTTTTTTTTTGTTTTTTTTTTTCCATTTTAGAGTTCAGAAGTTTTGCTTTTGGGGGAATGTAAAACTGTTGGGTTGTTGGTATTTGGGGCTGTAGTAAGCTTTGTAAATTTTAAAGGTCTGGCATTCTCACAATGAATCTTTCCTTTTCTGCTTCTGAGCTGGTAGTATTTGCAGCGGTGTAAACAGTGCTTTTCCAATTAAGATTAAGAGCCTTTCTGACTGGTGTGAGGTGGGATCTCAGAGTTGTTTTGATTGCATTTCCCTGATGACTAAGAATGTTGAACATTTCTTTAGGTGCTTATCAGTCATTCGAATTTCTACAGTTGAGAATTCTTTGTTAAGCTCTATACCCCATTTTTAATAGGGTTATTTGGTTGTCTGGAGTCTAAATTCTTCAGTTCTTTGTATATATTGGATACTAGCCCTCTCTCAGATGTAGGATTGGTAAAGATCTTTTCCCAATCTGTTGGTTGCCATTTTGTCCTATTGACAGTGTCCTTTGCTTTACAGAAGCTTTGCAATTTTATGAAGTCCCATTTGTCAATTCTTGATCTTAGAGCATATGCCATTGGAGTTCTGTTCAGGAACTTTTTTCCTGTGCCCAAGCATTCAAGGCTCTTCCCCACCTTCTCTTCTATTAGTTTCAGTGTATCTGGTTTTATGTGGAGGTCCTTTATCCACTTGGACTTGAGCTTTGTACAAGGAGATAAGAATGGATCAATTTGCATTCTTCTACATGCTGATCTCCAGTTGAACCAGCACCACAAGTCAGAATGGATAAGATAAAAAATTCAGGTGATAGCAGATGCTGGCAAGAATCTGGAGAAAGAGCAACACTTCTCCATTGTTGGTGGGATTGCAAGCTGATACAATCACTCTGGAAATCAGTCTGGCAGTTCCTCAGAAAATTAGACATAGCATTATCTGAGGACCCAGCTATACCACTCCTGGGAATATTCCCAGAAGATGCTCCAACATATAACAAGGACACATGCTCCACTATGTTCATAGCAGCCTTATTTATAATAGCCAGAAGCTGGAAAGAACCCAGATGTCCTTCAACAGAAGGACAATGTGGTTCATTTACACAACAGAAAATGTGGTTCGTTTACACAATGGAGTATTACTCAGGTATTAAAAACAGTGAATTCATGAAATTCTTAGGCAAATGGATGGAACTACAAAATATCATCCTGAGTGAGGTAACCCAATCACAAAAGAACACACATGGTATGCACTCACTGATAAGTGAATATTAGCCCAAAAGCTCGTAATACCCAGGATTAAACTCACAGACCACATGAAGCTCATGAAGAAGGAAGACCAAAGTATGAGTGCTTAAGTCCTTCTTAGAAGGAGTAACAAAATACTCATGGGAGTAAATATAGAGACAAAGCGTGGGACAGAAACTGAATGAGGGGCCGTCCAGAGTCTGCTCCACCTGGGTATCCATCCCATGTGCAGTCACCAAAGGCCGATGCTGATGTGGATGTCAGGAAGTGCATGCTGACAGGATATAACTGTCTCCTTAGAGGTCTGCCAGAGTCTGACATATTCAGAGGCGGATGCTCACAGCTAACCATTGAACTGATCATGGGGTTCCCAATGGAGGAATTAGAGAGAAGACTGAAAGAACTGAAGGGGTTTGTGGCTCCATGAGGAGAGCAACAGTACCAACCAACCAGAGCTCCCAGGGTCTAAACCACCAGCTTGGGAGCACATAGGGAGGGACTCATGGCTCCAGCTGTATATGTAGGGGAGGATGGCCTTGTCGGGCATAGGTGGGAGAGGAGATCCTTGTTCTCATGAAGGCTGTATGTCCCAGTGTGGGGGAATTTGAGGACGGAGAGGTGGGAGTGGGTGGGTAGGGGCACATCCTCAGAGAAGCAGGAGGAGGGGGATGGGATAGGGGATTTCTGGGTGGGTGGGGGAAATGGGGAATCGAGATAGCATCTGAAATGTAAATAATATATCCAATAAAAAATTAATTAAAAAAAAAGCTTAAGACACTTTGAGTAAGATCAGGCTAGCTGGCTCGGAAAGTTCTCCCCATTGTTAGTTCTGTTTATATGCGCTCTCAAATCCTGTTGATTGGAGACTCTGTCCCTTCTCTTTGCATGCACCCAAGAGACTCCTATTCTTTGGACATCACCTCCAGGACAATTACACTGACTCTGTTTTACAGAAAAGGATGAAAGAAGGACATCGTGCCAGGGTACAGTGATGTCATTTAGTACAAAATCACAGGAAGTCCAAGGGGCTGTCTGTGATTGTCCCATGCAACTTTTCACAATGCCAGGGTTCCTCTGTCAGACTCCCTACTTGGGATCACACTTGCCGCAGTGCTGGGTAACTCACATTCATCCACTGGTTTCCAAGCACAAGGCTAAAATGTACTCTGGAACTTGCTCTAATTAATTTTCAGTAGCACCATTCCACAAGTCTAGTCATTGATTCATTGATCGGCCTACCCACTTATTCATTCACTTATATAGGATGCCTACTATACAATATAATATGCCAGTCATGAGCCTCAAGCTCCAGGAGCTGACTAGTCTTCAAGGTATCATGACTTACGTAAGGATAAGCCACAGTGTTTGATCACTATAAACGCCATGCTGTGAGAATGAGGAGGAAGAACCACAGAAGGGTTCTGTGGGCGCCGTCAATGCTATATGGTCTGAATGTTCATACACCCCAACATTTATGTGTTAGAGTTATAACCAATGTGATGGCATCTGAAGGACAGTAGACCATGAGGGCCAGTACCCCTCACTAGGCAAGGCAGGGTGGCCGGAGGGCTCTTGGATCCACCTCTCTCTACTTCCCACCACATGAGGGTTTCAGGCACAGCCCACTGGCAAGGAGCCCATGCATGTATAAGCAACCTCTTACCCATACAAGTAATTCTAATGAAACTCATTGGATCATTACAAATACAAACATGAAAGTACACAGTGGGCTTTCTGGAAAGTAGAAGGGGGTCAGTGGAAGGGGGAGGGGCTGAGTTAGTTACTAAAGGTAGGATTGGAAAGAAAATAAGCATAGTAAGACTGCATTAGCATAGAGCAACAGAGAAAATGGAGCGGGGAAAGTAAATAGAGACACAAAAGGGAAATGAGATGGGCCTCTCTAAAGGTTCACAGACACCTGCAAAGGCTAAAGAAACTCTCACACAATTTTAAATATTCCGAGCACTTCACAGGCAAAAGCAAGGAGATCTCAAGGCCAGACCAATCTTTGGCCTTTGGGTAAGCTTGCTTAAGAGAGAGACAGATACAGAGACAGAGACAGACAAACACAGAGACCCAGACACAGAGACACAGAGAGAGGAAATGTGAAGCGCAAATTTGAAATTAGATGTTGCATTGTACGCCTCTCTTTGCAGTCACACAGCAGTACACAGGTCAGGGTCAGAGCCTGCCTCCACACCTCGTTGCTTGACCTTCTCTGTCTATCCAGGTTGATGTCATGTAATGAGATCAGAACCTCTGTGGCATTGTGCTTCCTGTGTTGATCATTGTTCCTTCTACAACCAAAGGGTGTGCTGTGGGGACGTTGTATACTTTAACTAAAGGTAGCGTTCAGTATTGGGGCACTTGAAAACAGCTGGGAAGCTTCCTATGGATGTGCTTTAGGCCCTAACTCCATCAAGTTTGCTACCACCTGCCCCACTATTGGGGAAGTTAGCTAGTGTCAGCCCAGTCTATTGCTCAGGCCACACATGCACCATGTGAAACAATGCTTGTTTCTGACTCATTTTCACTGTACTTAGAGGTATTTGCAGGTATTCCCAAATGATCACTTTCACAGAAGATGGTGGCTTTGTCTGGTATATTCTTTGGGTGTATCTAGGATTTTCATATTGTGCATGCTGTGTGCATGTGTGTATTTACATGTGTGTAGTTTATATGTAGACATTGAAAGTCTGAGGATCAATATTTGAAATATAAGAAAGAATCAGGTCAACACCCCATTGCCTGATATATAGTCTTTATTGATGTCTGTTTGCTTCTATTTGCAGTGTTTTGCAGTAAGGTGTAGAAGCCTCAACAATAAGGCTGTTGGGATGAGGCTCCAAAAGAGTACCTTTCTCTATAAACAGTGGATGGACTTAATCTGAAATCAGCAGGAGCCCTGAGTACAAGGGCGGGCCGTAGAGCCCTTTGAAGCACAGATGTGTGAGCCTGCATGAGCAGGCCCTTTCCAGCTGTCAACATCATGGATCACTTTACAAGCCCGGAGTCACTTCCATTGTGCCCGGCTTCAAGGGCTAGTATTAAGAATATAGATATGAGGAGTTCTTTTTGTTAAAATTAAGTCAATGAGGTTAGAGCATCCTAAGGTGTTAGTCATTGAAAGACATTGAATTACTAGGGTCTGTTTCCTTGAAAATACCAGAGTTGTAGCTGATCAGGTAGACGAGGAAAGTTAGCATGCTGATGTTCCACGGTCTTGAGAAAGGGTGCTGTATTTTCTCAATGAGGGATAGCTGGTAGTTTAGGCAGCAGAGAAACCTCCAGCCAGGAACTTACTCATGGTCTACTGTTATTTTGATTGACAGGTATGGCAGCTGCTTCCGATGCCCTCGACCACTCTTCCTCTTCAACACTAAAAGATGGAGAAGGGGCATGTTACACAACTCTGATTTCTGACATCTCTTATCCACCTCCAGAGGACTCTGCATACTTCACTGGAATTCTTCAGAAAGAAAATGGTCACATCAACACTTCCGAGAGTCCTGAGGAGCTGGAGACCCCCGGACCCTCATTACCGGAAGTGCCTGGGATGGAGCCACATGGCTTAATGAGTTCTGATTCTGGAATAGAGATGACTCCTGCTGAGTCCACCGAGGTGAACAAGATCCTAGCTGAGCCCCTAGACCAGATGCAGGCAGAAGCCTATAAATACATTGACATAACCAGGCCACAGGAGGCAAAGGGCCAGGAGGAGCCACGCCCTGGGCTAGAAGATAAAGACTTGGACTTTAAAGACAAGGACACTGAAGTCTCCACAAAATCAGAAGGGGTCCGTGCACCTAACCAGCCAGCTCCTGTGGAGGGGAAGCTCATCAAGGACCACTTATTCGAAGAATCTACCTTTGCTCCTTACGTAGATGAGCTTTCTGATGAGCAACATAGGATGTCTCTGGTCACTGCCCCCGTCAAGATTACACTGACAGAGATCGAACCTCCTGTCATGACTGCCACACATGAGACAATCCCCGAGAAGCAAGACCTGTGTCTGAAGCCAAGTCCTGACACAGTTCCCACTGTGACTGTCTCAGAGCCTGAAGATGATAGCCCAGGATCTGTCACTCCTCCATCTTCTGGAACAGGTAAAGTCTTTGGTAATTCTTGACTCTGGGAAACCCCAGCCTGTGGAGGGTTGAAGTTCCAAAGCATGAAGGAACAAAGACTTGCATCGAAAATGCTTGCCTATGTGGTCCCTTTAAATCACATTTAGTTTAACTGATTTAATTAACACACAATCTTTTAAGGTCTGTGCACATTGTACAGAGGTCTCAGTCTGGGGTTTCCCTTAAAGTCCTGTTGGGTTCTCTTTGTAACGTGTTTCTGTCTTTACTTGATGGGGCGGGGTGGTGGTGATGAGAATGACCAATGGAAGCGTTAACGCTCTCCTGGCCCTCAAGTTCAGAGCAGGGAGGTGCCACAGTTTTGAGATTAGCTCTTCTCCCATGATCTACTAGGTCTCTTGGAGGCATTATAGGGAGAGCACCTCAGCTGGGCTGCCTTGTCCAGAACATGTAACATGCCCAACACAGGCTCTGCATCTGTGTAACAGAAAGTTGGAGTAGGAAGGGCTCAGGCTCCTTTGGGGTGGTACAGGCAGGAAAAGAAAATCTCAGAGACAGATGATCCTCCCTGCTCTCTTCAGTTCTAACGTTGTTCCGTTACTCCCTTCAGTTCTTGAATATACCATTGTAGATTTGAATCTGAGAAATAGCTTTGATCAGAAGAGGAAATTCTAGGGTTTGGGGACTAGAGTTTAGTAAGTAAAGGTACCTGAACACTGGCATGAGAACCTGAGTCCAACCACCTACCACCTAGGTGAGAAAAGAAAGGCGTGATGTGACATTCTTGGAATCCTAGCACTAGAGAAGCTGAGACAGGAGGATCCCCAAGCTGCTAAACTGGCAGCCCTAAGTCTCAGTGAGAAACTTACCTCAGGGTAAAGTAAAATAAGATGGATGGCTTCTGAGGGACAACACCTGAGGTTGTACCCTAGCCTCTACACACACACACACACACACACACACACACACACATACACACACTGTTATGCAATGTGTACACTCACAGGGAAGGGGAGGGAGAAAGGGAGGGAGAGAGATAGGAGAGAGATGAGAGAAGGGGATATAGATGAGAAAGAGCAGGTGTGTGTGTGGGGGGGGAGCGCGCTTAGCCTAGCTAAGCTTCTGCTTGTCCAGCATTCCCAGGAGACCACACTGTGCCAGCTGTTTGTAGTTCTTTATCTAAGGTTGGGAACTTTTGAAATTCCCCCAATCCATGTTGGTGTGTCACCTGTATTGTCATTCTGCAGGCCTTGCTTAGGCTGTCGTATGGCTGACATTTCATAGGTGTCTCACAGTGGGCATCCTGCTCCTCTGGCTGTTCTAATGTTCCTGCTGAATCTTCTGTGATGTCCCCTGAGCCTTAGGTGTAGGGATGAATTGCAGACATACTAGATGGGACTTGGGTCCCCATGGTAATTTATTCTCTGTAGTTTGGACCAGTTGTAGATCTCTGTACAAGCCTCTATTTGCATCTTTGGTGAGTGGTGAGAGCTACACTTAACTGTGAACATAAGGATAAGTGTGTAGAATACAGTTAGAAACTATATTAATGTAGGAACATGTCAGTGGCTTCAAACTAGGGTTATTCAAGAAAGAGAGGCTTGACCTGTAGGGTCTATGACCTTTCTACCTACAGCCAGTTAGTTGGCTGGGCTTCCAGGCATATGTATTTCCTCTTACTGAGTAAACTTTAAGTTCCATTAAATAGCTTTTGGTTGCATCCAAGATATAAACAGCACTACTGTACCCTTGAGAGCATTTTGCTGTGCTGGTCATTGTTGTGGTCTGTAGCCTTAAAGCTGTGGAGAACTATTGATTGCTTTTCTCCCTTACTGGGTTACATAGCACTTTTGGATACTATGATGCAGCTTCTGGGGCACTTCCTAATTAATTCCTCTAGTTCCTAGTTGGAAGTACGTGGCATCTCCAGCAATAGCCCTTACATTCTGCGAGGCAACTGAGGGCAATGGCCTGTATTTTTACTTGTTAAATCTACCAGCCTATCTGGAAGAACCATCCTAGCTGTTAGAGTCATATGCAAAGTTACAGAAGGCAGGTGTCTGTGCTCCACCCAGACCTTCTTCTACTGACTTAGAATTTCTGAAGGCAACCTAGAGCTGCACAATTCAGATATGAACTGTGGGGAAAGACCATGGTTCTGGGCTGGGGAGATGGCTCAGTGAGGAAAGTATTTGCCATGTAAGCACGAAGACCAAAGTTCAGAGCCCTCTCACCCACATAAATGCTGGCTGGGAGGGCATGTCGGTCCTGTAGCACTGTAGTCACAGTGCTTGAGGAACAGGGACCGGGAATTATCAGAATGCACTAGATAGACTGAGCCAACAAGCTCTAGGTTCCAGTGAGAAGCCGCTCTGCATCATCATGCATAGAGATTGCTGCCCAACAGCAACATTACCTTCCAGTTTTCCCATTCTCTGAAACCAGCATTCCACATTCCCTCTATATACATTTGCTTACTCTAAACTTTTACATACATGTACTATTTTAATTATGCAGCTCATCATGGCTTATTTCCCTTAGCACAGTAACTTGAGGTATGCTTTATCATGCCCCTGTATCTCACCACCTCCTTCCTTTTTATGGCCAAAGAATATTCCACTGTAAAGCCATATCACATTTAATTTATCTACTTAATAGTTAAGGGATACTGGGGTTGTTACCACCTCTCATTTAGGTCACTGTTTCATCTGAAGTAAGTTTTTCATGTAGCATGAGGGAGGGTTCTGGCTCCATCCTTTTGCCTATGATTATCCAACCATTTTTCCTCTCTTCATTTCCAAACTATGACCAGTCCCATCTCAGACCCATGCTTCCTTAAAACAGGGAAAGCATGGCACATGAAACAGCAAAAGCATTTGAAACAGAGAGGCACAGATTTGTATTCAAGACAAGTCATTTCTGCCAAGGACACCAGCAATACACTCAGAGATTGTAACTGAAGAGACTGAGATTGTGCTGTTTACACGGGTGTGGTGATGGGTAAGAGAACCAACAGACAACAGCAAGAACTTCATGCTAGAGAGCCATTGCTATCCCTGGACCAAGGAGGTAGGAGGAGGTGATTCCCGTGAAGACCTAGAACTTCAAAAGACACAGGGAGTTATGAACAGCACCGCAACATTCCTTCCTTTATCCTTTCCTATTGAGTGAACCAGGGTGGAAGTGATTCTGGACAATGTGCAGAATACAAACAAGATGATAGGGCTGGACCAACGTTGGCAGAGAGGGAGCACTAGTGAAATGGTATTACACAGTTGTGCAAGCCATTACCACAGGTCAATGTACATACAATGTACACAGCTCTGTGTGTACAGTGTCTGTTACCCAGTGGGTGCTCGCTCACATGTGGAGCTGTGCTGGTGCCAACGATGTCCTCCAAAGACTGGATTGTGTCTCCCTTGGCACCCTTGTTCTCCCCTCCCTCCCCATCCTTAGCCCACCACGTAGAAGTGACTTCATGTAACTCTTACACTACTATTCTGTTTGGAATCATAGCACGGACTTAAGCACGTGGCTTACTAAAGAGTGAGCCATGATGAAAGCCATTTGAGATTGTACAAGAACAATCGTCAAAAAGTTTGAGAGAGAGTGAAGCAGCTCTTTTGCTTTTTAAATGTTATTTTTGAGATTATAATACATTTACATTTCTCCCGTTTCTTTCCTCCCTCCAAAGTCTCCCTTGTGGCCCTTCCTGCTGTACTTCAAATTCATGACCTTTCCCACTAATTCTTAATACATGCATATATGTCTATACGTATATATTCCTAAATATAAGCTGTTTGGTCCATATAATGTGACTTGTATGTATTCAGGAGAAATAGTTGTTTTAAGGCACTTCAAACGCAGAGTATATTATTTCTCTACTCCAGTGACTGCTCTTCCCATGAGGTAAAAACCTCGTGAACTCTGACACACCCACACTGTCTCCACCTCTTCCGTACTCCCGTATTGGTGAGTCCTTCCAGACAGCCTCCTTTTGGTATTGACAGACAGATCACCGTGACTTCCGCCTCCAGGCTTTTGCACTGCTCAGCTTTTCCTTTGGAAATGAAGGGTTGAATCTAGGTCCACCTCTTGCAGAATCCTCATCTGATCTGTTGAAAGCTGAAGCCTCATCCCACCCTGTCCAGAACGCCTGATTCCCTTACTGACTCTGCTCTTCCCTCCTGGCACTTGCTGTCACACGCTATGCACTTGTTATACACCCTGCTGTGTGATGTGACCCATTGCCATCTGAACTTTTGTCCCTGCTTAATAGATGGATATTGTGCAGGGTAAAGTTGGTCCTGATTTGTAGAGAATTTTCAAACTCTAAAGCACGTTATCCGGCACTCTCAGAATCCTAGAGCCACAGATGATGTAGCCGTGAACAAAAAGATATAGTCATCTTGCCTCCCTAGAACCCCACAGTGACCCTAATATTCTGCAGGAAACTTTGGATAATCAGTTCTTGTCACATAAGGTCCAGAAATGGATGTCTAAGGTACCCGGAAAAAAGGCCCTGCCTGCTCTATAGCAAAACAGCGCCAATCTTCTGAACATGGTTGCCATGGTGATTCCAAGAGCCAACCTCAGCAGGTTGCCAGTGTGGTCTCCAGGCCATCTGGAGGAACATCAGGCAGAAGTCAGACACTTGCCCTAGGGACTGGGGTGACTCTGAGTTGATGTCTTCTCAAGAGGGGGTGGGCAAAGCACGGCGGTGGGCAACCACAGCTGCAGTCCCATGAGGTGGTAGACCTGCTAATCCTCTTGGGGAGAAATGACAAAACCTCTGAATTTTAGGCTTTAAAATAAAAACATTCTCATGAGAAATGCAGAGCTCAGAAGTCTGGCCAAAGCCCCATCTTCTCTTATTAACAGAGAAGGAATTGACAGCCATGTGCATGGGGGAAAGATAACTTTCAGATTTCTTGATGTTGGAGGACTCAATTAGGGATATGTGTCCATTTGATTATCTGATGAAATCTGTGAAGCTGAGAAACTCCCTTGAGGGAATGAATCAGAAATTAAAATGACTTCTAGAATCTTTGGTGCACCAAAACAGACAGAACAGCCAAGATTCTGTTGCTAAGAAATGTCAGGGTCATTTTTTAAAACAGCTAGATTAAGATGGATAGGTGTGTAAATTAATTGGGCCACAACAGTAATTAGCCTTAGTTTAGGTGGCTTGCTTTCCAGCAAAGCCCTGGAAACAGACTATTTCTGCACTAATGAGATGTGTGTTTCTCAAGCAACGACAAAACATCTCCCCTAATGGAATTTTGTTTTATTTCTCTTCTCTGTGTCCATCTGTCTGTCCGTGTGTCTGCCTCTCTGGCTCTCTTTCGCTCTGTGGGAGAACAGAACCATCTGCTGCCGAGTCCCAGGGGAAAGGCAGCGTCTCAGAGGATGAGCTGATTGCTGCCATTAAAGAAGCAAAGGGGTTATCATATGAAACCACCGACAGTCCAAGGCCAGTGGGCCAGGTGGCCGACAGACCTAAAGCCAAGGCCAGATCCGGGCTGCCCACCATCCCCAGCCCCCTGGACCAGGAGGCCAGCAGTGCAGAGTCTGGAGACTCAGAAATTGAGCTGGTGTCAGAGGACCCCATGGCCTCTGAGGATGCGCTGCCCTCTGGCTATGTGAGCTTTGGCCATGTGTCGGGCCCGCCTCCTTCTCCTGCCTCTCCATCTATCCAGTACAGCATCCTTCGGGAGGAGCGCGAGGCCGAGCTGGACAGTGAGCTCATCATCGAGTCCTGCGATGCCTCCTCCGCCTCGGAGGAGAGCCCTAAGCGCGAGCAGGACTCACCCCCGATGAAACCAGGCGCCCTGGACGCCATCCGCGAGGAGACAGTCTCTAGAGCCACCGAAAAGCGAGCACCCAGCCACCATGGCCCTGTAGAGCCCGACCCAATGCTCAGCTTCGTCCCCGCTGCCCTCCAATCCCGCCCAGAGCCATCGCCCGGTGATGGAGCCACCGTCCTGGTCCCAGAGCCGCCCATGTCACAGCAGCAGAAGCCTGAAGAGGAAGTTGTGAGCTCCAGTCAAAGTCCTGCGGCCACCGAGAGTCCTGAACTATTTGGTTCTGGTCTTGTGCCCTCTCTGCCTTTCTTCAACAAGCAAAAAGGTAAAGGGGGTATCTTTTCCGGTCCAAGCAAGGTTGTCCCGCCAGAGTCCTTCCTGGGTGCCCTGAGGTATCCTCCAGGAAGCTGAACTGTCACCATGATTGGGGGTTGGGGCCAGTGGCCCATTGCCACTGAAGTCTGTTTCCCTTTGAGCTAAGCATCTTTTCTCTTTCCATGTCCTAATCACAAAGGGTTTTGTATGCTCCGTGAGACCTGAATCGGTGACCCCATCCTTCCTTCTACTCCAGGGCTGGTTACCTCCATGGAAAAGTGAAGCTTTGCTTGGAACTGTCCAGAAACTTGTTTCCAGTTTCTTCCTATTTAAAGACAGGGGATGGCTAAGTCCCTTCATGCCTAAACCCCCTTTTCACTCAGTTTTGCCTAAATGGGCCATATGTACCTCAGCTTCACCCTTCCGTATATCCAAGGAGGGATGCTTTTGTTTTTTGAGTTCTAGATAATCAGAAAAGACAGCCACCAAATTGCTTACACAGTTTCTTCTGTCCCCCAGTGGCACTTAACATGACTCAATAGTTTTTAAAGTTGCTTATAGTTTAGAATTATTTTACTTTAGTCGTTAGGTTCTCCCTCAGAGAAAGTTTTCAAATGAAAGAAGTCAGTGTTTTATCATCTAGAATCCACAGGAATAAAGGAGATTTTCCCAGTATCTCGAGTTGTCCAACACACCTAGTTGCAGATTCTTGATGGATTTCAGAGAGAAAAGAACCAGATGACCAGATGAGGCACGGCTCACTCTGAAAGCACGCATTCACTTCAGGGCCCCTGCTATCCATCTTCTCCACTTTTGGTTTCTTTCTTTTTTTTTTTTATTTTTAAAAGTTGTAGGTTTATTTGACCTGAAAATAGTCACAGATGTTTCAGGAACAGGGCTGAGGCCACTGTAGAAGCAGCCATCTGTTGCTGTCTCTTTTCCCTCAGGTACTTCTAATACACAGCTCAGTGTTGGTCAAGAACCATTCTTAGCCAGACTCAATTTTTTTTTCTCAAACATATATGTGTGCGCGCGTGCGTGTTTGTGTGTGTGTGTGTGGTGTGTATGTGTATGTATATGTATAGTATACACACACACACAAATGTAGCTTTTCATCAAATTTACTTGCCCTCCTTTTGGCTTGGTATTTATTTCTCTACTGTAGGTTGTGTTTAAGAAAATTTTCCTTCCTTTAAATAAACCCACTTTTGGTTTCTTGACAAGTATTTTGTCCTTTGAAGATAAATGATTTCACAGGTACACCCTCTTGGGTATAGCCTTTGCTAACCTTTAGTGTTTCATATAAAAATAGAGAATAAACTCTTTCTTATTGGAAAGCCGACACATGACACATTAAAATGATCACACTAGAATGGGAGGATTTGGAGGAATAAAATTACAAGATAACCCCATTACATGGTTGTGGAGGTCAAGATAACTCCCCCCACCCCCAGTTTTGTGGATCGGCCCAGGGCACTGAGCAACGTCCTCAGCCTGTTGACTCTTGATTGTTCAAATAATTGTCTCCAGAATTTAAAGTGTATTATTTTCATGCGATGGGGGGATATTTGAAGTCAAATGTAAGAGTGAGAATGCATGTTTGTTCGGCAACCACTGAAACTAGGTTATCTTGCGACCACTCTGCCTGGGATAGAGAAGGGCCCTTGGCTTGCAGGGGCTGAGGGCAACGGCGCTGACGTGCACAACTTTAGCTCCTGGGGCCTCAAATGGTTGAGCTAGAGTCATGCTGCCTGTATTCGTGTCATGTAGCATGTGACAGGCATGTCTTCACTTTAATCTCTAAGGTTCCTGAGACAGTCACTATGTACTATTCAAACATGTTTATCTTTTTAAAAAAATCTGGTGCTGGAGAGATGGCTGAGCAGTTTAGAGTGCCAGCTGTTCTTCCAGAGGTCCCAGGTTCAATTCCCAGCACTAGCAAGTCAGCTCACAGCCATCTAACTCCAGTCCTGAAGGGTCCGATGCCCTCTGGCCTCTGCAGGTACAAGGCATGTAGCACAGAGATAAACATCCAGACAAAACATATAGAAACATAACATATACAAAAAAAAATCTGAGATTCTGAGAACTAAAGAGAAAGGGGACATTTGCAGGCCTATTTCCTTCCCAAATCCATGAAACAAGCTCAACAGCTGTGGTTGTTAGCGAACATCTGCTGAAGACCAGCAAAGCTGGAGCTGTGGATGCAAGGGCGTGAGCGCACGGTTTATGACCAATTTGTCTCCATTCAGATCTCTGCAAGTTACCCATACTGCTTAGACCGTTTGTTGCTAAGTTTAGATGCTGGAGAGGAGGTAGTAGTAGTCTTTTCAAAAGATTGAGGGGTCCCAGGGTGAACGCCCTCTGCTTACTCCTGCCCTGAGGGGTCCTTTGAAATCTAGTCTCCCACCGAAATCCACTGCTAGCTGCTCTCCACTCTGGAAAGCCAATCCCTGGAGGCCCCGGTGAATGACTCGGTACAACCAGAGGGCTACTGGAGCTTTGAGGTTCTCTCTGGTCTGTGCAGCTCTGTTTCAGCATGTGAGAAAGCACACTGCTGCAGAGCTGCCCCTGGGCTGTTCTTAATCGCTGCTGCTGGCCAGCAGGTTGGTGCTTAAGCAAAGTTTGACTGCCCTTCACTGTGAGGTCAGATCTGCTTCGTGGTTTCCAGCTTGTGTCCAGTGAAGCATCAGTAGCAGATGTTTTTGGGTTTTTACGTCACAGGCTTTGGACTGGCCTCACGGGCCTCTGTTTCAGGACCTGGAAACATTTAGAATAAGAGTCAGCCACCCAATGGCATCATGGTATAAGACAAAGGGACACCAGATTTACTGGTCCCAGGTCTGTGATTTGGAGATTTCTCACCCTTCAGAGCCCTCTACAGCTATAGAGCTGGAGAGAAAATATCTTTCTTTGTGTCTCATTTCCCTCCCATGCAGGCCTACCCTCCTGTGCTCTGCATTCTCTTTCTCCGAAACTCCAGAACAGTCTGTTAGTGCCCTCACTCTGAAGCGAGAGATCCATTTTCATTTCTGCAAGGTTATCTCAACTCTCAGGAATGTGCAAATGAAAAGACTAATTTTAAAAATCCTCAATTAATCATTTAACAGCAAATATGACTCATCGGGTTAGGTGAGTGCTGGCAGTCAGCTGTCACAGTCCCACCTAAGCCTGTTCTACTGCAAATCATAGTGACTCTCTGCTTGTCAAACCCATTGCCTCTTTTCCATCTAAGTTTTCTTGTCTTCTCTGGAAATATAACAGTGTAGACCTGATCTCTCTTAAAAATATTGTATGGAAAAAATAAGAGCGTTTGTTGCTCAGTTTTTAGCACCTAGGTTGGGTGGCTTACAAGCCTCTGTATCTCTTGCTCCAGGGCAATCTACAGACCTCTTCTCGCCTCCAAAGGCAGTGTAGTCACATGTACACACACACACACACACAAGCACACATATACACACAAACACATGCCCCATACCTCAGCCATACACACACACACACATACACACACACACACACACACACACACACACGTACCACACACACATATACAAACATATACCCCACATCTCTCTTAGCCACACACATACACTTAAAAAATTAAATTATAAGAAGTAAAATATTGGTTAAGAAAGTAATGAGTAATTTTGTATGAATTTTTATTATACAAATAATGTAATATTGTGTCTATTATTTTGTAAAGTTTAATTACTTTTATTATTTTTTCTGAGGCAGGGTCTCACCAAGTTGCTCAGGTTGGGCATAAACCCACTCCGTAATCCAGGCAGACTCTGCACTTGCAATTCTGTGTCGTGCTTCCAAGCATCTGAGGTTACAGGCCTGTACCAGCAGGCCCAGCTTCATACCTTCTCACTAAGCAGTTAGGTAAAGGACTGTCAGCTCCTTCACCACTCCCCTTCTGGGGCTTTCTTGTCTTATTGGACTGATGTTTTTCCTTCCTGGCTCTTAGCTTGTCACCCTCTTTCTCAATCTCTTTTGCTCTTTTCCAGTTGTCCTGGAGGTGTTCCAGAGTTTCTCCTTACCTTGTGTCCTCCTTCAGGTCCTAGATCCCAGGCTAACCTCCCCTGTGGGCTTTTAGCTTTTTATGTGGTAAATGCCCAGTTTCTTGCTTTGAAGACATCTTCTCTTTTGAGCTCCAAGTCTATTTCCCCACTGTGGTTGGATAACCGGTAGGACTTCCTGAATTCAATTCATCCATGTTATTTGTCTAAATCTCTACTTTCCTCCTTCTTTTGTTTTCCATTCTGGAGCAAATGAAGTGATATTAGGTAAGTTCTACTCATCCTTCATGATTACAACTCTTACATCTGAAGCACTGGCTTAGGGCTGGGTTTGCAGCTCAGTGGTAGAGAGCTTGTCTAACATTCGTAAGGTCCTATTTAGGCCTGCCAAAAAGAAGATATTATGAGGATAGTCTGATAACAGCTATTGCTGCCTTAAATAGCCGTACACTTTTGTACTGTAAAGATCTTATCCCTCCAAAATCACACTGCAGGCAGCCGTGGTGTGTGTGTGTGTGTGTGTGTGTGTGTGTGTGTGTGTGTTATAAGTATATATTGGATACTTGTGAAGGTATATTTTATTTATCAAGATACACATGTGAGTATCCTTCATATAGCATTGTTGGTAATAATAAAAGTCTTACAAGGAACATTCCATCCACAGAGGGATGAAGACTCATCATGAGGTAAAGCCAGAAGCACTCCCAGCTGACCCAAGTGTCTGCAATAGTGTTTGTCTATAAAAATATCCCCCAAATGACCCAGAATGTCCTTAATATCTGAAAACACCAACAAAAGAAGCACCCACAATATAATAATCACCACTGTAGAACCCAAGAGTGCACCCGGTTTGAGAAACACTGCTTTCTGCCAGCTGTCCCTTCACGAGTGCCTGACGCCTGCAGTATTGTTAAAAGTTCATGTCTCTGTCCTGCCTCTACCCTGAAATCACAGAACGAGAATGAGCAAAGACCTAAATATGAACTTAAAATAAGTACACTGGATCCTGAGGATTGCTTTATTTCTCTACGAGCTCAGCAGCAGGGCGGGACAGTAGTGCACATTGCAAGGAGGATGCCTCAGGCACACGTGTTTTCAGAGAAGCTCCAGGAGGCTCTCAGATGATTCTGTTCCTTCTGCGTAGAGCAGCTCCTGCCCTGCACCCCGGGAAGAGGGGTGGGGCAGGCCTCTGCAGCCTCTTCCCCTCTATGGGACCAGCTGCACAGTCTGCTTGGGAGGAAACTGTGGCAGGAAAGGGTAGTGTTTACAGGAAGGCTGCCAGGTAGGATCTCTTCACATAGACTACTAGGTCTTCACCTGCTGGGTGCTGCCACAGTAGACGTGGCCAGCGTAACACATGAGATGTGTCTGTCCCACAGTATCTGGGAGAACCAAAGTCAGTGTGACCCATTTATTCTTCTTCTTGCAATTCTAAAACTAACTAAGTCACCATACTTATTTGCTTCTGTGGAATTGCATTAATAACTCTGGCCCTAAAGATTCTTGGAAAATCTCTTATTTTCACAGTACAAATTTCGGCATCAGCCGGAGGCCTGATACTCTTGTGCTACGGTGGCTGCTTCCTGTCAGTTTTCATCAAGATGGAGCAGCAGTTGTCTGATGCAGCCTGGCTCTCATGTCAGTGGAAGCCAGTGTATCGGCCAGTGTTCTTCAGAGGGGAAGAGCAATACAATGCATATGTATTACAGAAGGGGATTCATTAGAGTGACTCAGATTAGGGACTCAGTGGCCTCACACGGCTGTCTGCACACTGAAGAGTCAAGAGCCTAAATACCTCAGTTCAGATCTGGCACTGACCGTGTAGAGGCTTCCTAGGCAGCTGCTGGTCTTCAGTCCACATGGGAAGAAGCTGGATTCTGATGACAGTAACATAGACAGGACAAACACATTCAACAGCAAGAAACAGAAGCAGGCGAGCAAGAAGCCTTGCTTATCCTTGGGCTTCTTCATGTCTAGGTTGCCACTGGAAGATGCTGCTTTCTCTGATAAGTGGTATTCCTAACTCAGTCTTTCCTGGAAATGTTTTCCCAGGCCCACCCAGAGGAGTGTCTCTTAGTTCATTCACCCAGATCCAATCAAGTCAAGGATCACTATGCTCAGTGCAACCATACAAATACTTAAGAGACATCAGACTTCCCAACTTAGACCATTAGCACCTAAGCTAATTTCATGTGGCTTTTTCCAGTAACAGAAGATGCCCTCCTCTGAATATCCCTGGAATGAGGTTGACAGTAGGCAGCTCTATCTGTTGGCTTCCATTTGTTGGATTTTCTTCATAAAGTAGACGAAAGGTTAACATTGCTCAAATTGCATGTGGATCCATATTTTTTAAAACATTGGCTCCAGGGGGCTGGGGGAGATGTTCTTCTTAGCCATGGATAAAATTGCTCCAAATTGTGGTAGCCTCTGACATTTGTTATTTATAGGACAGTGTTGACACTTCTTCCTCAGGGTATGGTTCTTGTATGCTGTAATATTTCACTGTCAAATCTGGAGATATAACAAGCCCAACTCATTAGCAAATCTTGTCTGGGCATGGAAAGGACATGGGCTAGCTACTAAGATGGACACAAGTCAGTCTGGAACCTGTCCATGGAAATAGTTCACAGATAGCAAACATTTTGGTTCTTCCAATAAATAGTGACTCTATCCCAGATATTTGTCCATTGTATAAATTATCTTCACTTATAGGGCTAAGAGAACATATTTTTAATTTTCAGAGTCAAAAGAGGGTTCAGGGCATTTTCCCACCCCTTTGGAATGCTTGTCTCCCTTTCTGGTAAAATCATGATGCCCATAGGCACAGTCTCTACACTGCTAAGAACAAAGGTTCAAGGTTCCTGAAATAAACAGCATACATGTCATTCAAAGGTATGACAGCCATTCCAAAGCAAGACCTTCATTTTATTCATCCTTCCTTCGATTCAAACAATATGGCACACTACAGGTGTAACACAACCAGTGTAGCAGTGACCAAGGCAGACATGAATGGATCCTTTGTAGGGTTTGGGTTACTATCTGAGAAGCGCAGACCCTGAAAAGGAAATACTCTTCAGAGTTATGTGAGTGAGAACCTGGCCAGGGCAGCATTTATTGATTGATATAGAAGTCAGAGAAGATCGAGAAATGAAGCAACAGAAGAGTGGATTATAGCAAGAGCAGATTAAAGACAGTTTTAGGTAGAAAAAAGTGCAAAGGCCAAAGGCACAGAAGTTCTAGGCATATTCTAGAAGCGAAGAAGAAATAATATAGCAGGATGTGTAGGCAAAGGCACTGTCCAGAAAAGGAGTTGGTTGGCTGGCAGTGTCTTCTCTTGCTCCCATCATGTGCAGAGTTGGGTTTTTCTTGAGCATTCTCAGCAGACATGAAAGAGTTTCAAATTAGGAAAGGGCATGACTTTCTTAGCCTTTTGCGTATTGACGATATTAGGGAGGGAAGTTTGAGGGAAAGACAAGTTGGAAGACAGAAGATAATTGGGAAGCTATTGCCAGAGCAAGATGTTAGTAGATGAAAGGAAGGAACAGCAACGGACAGGGAAAGGAGGGAGTAGACTGGAGCTCTTTGGGAGGTTGATGCACTTACTTTGTATCAGAGGGAGAGATTTGATCTCTAAAATCTCCTAAATGATACTTGAGTGTTTGCTAACACAGTGAGTATAGATGCAAACAGTTATACGGGAGAAGAATGCCTCAAAAGTTAGATGTTACTACTGTAGCCATCTGACGCTCGTGTGTGTATGTGTGTGTGTGTGTGTGTGTGTATGTGTGTTGTTGTTGTTGTTGTTCACTATTGGAAAACTACACATGGTTGTTACTAACATCTTTTTATGGCAAAGATCTGGGGGGGGGTTATTGCATTTGGGTGACTTTAACGTTTAGATGGCTTATACTGGAGCCAGAATAAGGGTCATATTTGGCCCTTGGAGTTTAAATATGGCGCATCATGAAGGATTATGGATAGCCAAGTTGTCTTTTTTAAAGAGTTTTATACAAGCTTGTATAAATGAACAGAAAATGACCAGGCTTCAGAATATCTAAAGAAAAGTTCAGATATAAATAAAAATTATACTTAACAATTGTTTCAGGGTATCTAGTGCTATAAACAAACAAACAAACAAACAAATCACTACAACCAAAAGCAACTTTGGGAAAAAAGGGTTTATTTTAGCTTACAATTCTCAGAGTCCTAGTTCATTGCTGAGGGGAGTTTCAGGGTAGGAACTGAAGACAGAAACCTGGAGACAGGACCTGAAGCCCAGACGGTGGAGAAATGCTGCTTATTGGTTTGTTCTTCATGACTTGTTCAACCTGCTTCCTTGAATCATCCAGGATAACACAGGATATCCCTGTGTTGGCACTGCCCACAATGCACTGGACCCTCCCACATCAACTGTTAACAAAGAAAATTCCCCCCAGACTTGCCTACAGTCCAGTCTTATGGACACATTTGTTAATGAAGATTCCCTCTTTGCAGATGTGCCTAGGTTTGTGTCAAGCTGACAAAATGGAGCCAACACAATTGGCCCTTTGTCGACTCAACACACAAACACATCACTTAATCACCTATAGCCTTTTCTTTCTTGTGCAGTCACAAGGTCTCATATTAGTATCAGTATTGAAATTCAAAACATTCCAACTTTTAACAGTCCCACAGTCTTTAAAGTTTCAATCATCTTAAATGTTCAGTCTCTTGAAAACATCCAAGATCTCTTTTAAAGTTAAAACCCCTCTAAAGTAGCCAGTCTGTATTATCCACCGTGTCTTCTCAAAGTTCCAAATCTCTGAACTGTGGGCTCCTGTAAAATCAAAAATATGTTAAATACTTTCTTACTCTAAGAAGGAAGAACTAGAGTCTAGTTGTATTAAAATCAAACAAAACCAAGTCACAGCAGTGTAAATCTGCATTAGATTTCTGGGAATCACAATCTCCCAGGCCTGGAAGGGCTTGCCACAGAGGATGGCTTGCCGTGTTGACTCAGGCTAGCTCCACCCCACAGCTGCTGCTGCCCTTGGCGATCTTCCTTTGGTACTGACATCTTCACAGTGCCGGGGTCTCTGTTACATCTGAGCTGCACTTTCATCAACAGCCTCTGCTGAACTCTCTTCAGGGATTCTCAGCCAGGCACATGGCACAAAGCCTCAGTTTCTCTCCATGGCCCTTTCGATCCTGGGACTTTTGGTTCAACTGAGACAGCACATGCACCAGTGACCTCTTCTGACATCTCCTAGTGCTGAGCCTCAAGTGCTCTCCATGACCCGTTCATGGCTTCACAACCAGTGCCACCTTGGAGACATTTTCACATTACTGCTTTTGACTGCCAGCATGAGGTATAGCCTCAGCTCCCTCTGGACCACAGTTACAGTGTGCTGGCCCCAAGGAAATATGTTCAGAAGATTTTGCCTCAATAATGCTGGTCTCTCCTTAATCACAGCTAACACTTGAGGGTAGGGTTTTGCTGAGGGATAAATGGAAAGTAGAAGAGATGATTTTATTATCAGTCAGAGACCATACCACCACTAATGAATGATTCAGTTCAAAACTGAGTATTCTAGTAAATATAGCCTTTGGCTTAATGCTTCCATTCCAGTAGGCACTTTGGGTTTTCATGACTCTTGGGTGAGTACTGAAATCTTGTAGGAGATTTCCTTGAGCACAAAAACTTTGCAAAAACAAAATGTATGTGTTTCAAAACCAAACTCATTGACCCTTGAACTCACTGTTATTTATCTTTCCCTGATGACTGGAGGAGATTCTATTCTCCATCAAAAATTCCAGAGGAAATGAGTTAAAACAGAAGTGTTGTGTGTGTGTGTGTGTGTGTGTGTGTGTGTGTGGTTATGTGTTTGTGTGTGTCTGTGTGTGTGTATGTGGGTGTGGTGTGTTTGTGTGTAGGTTCACAGACTGCTAATGTCTGTTGCCATCCAGTGGTTGTAATGGAAATATCCAGCTTCTAACTTTTCATCTGATCAAAACCTTCCACAATTTAAACATCCTAGTTCATTTTCTTGGGTTGTGATGTAAAAGGAAGTCTCTGAGTGATTTTTGTAGCATCCATGTGGCAGGGTTGTTTAAGTGATGACTGGCCACCATCATATGTTCCTTGGAATTCACACAGGGGCATTGTTTCCAGAATATTTCTGAGTAACTTAGCTTTCCAGTAGAATTCATTTTAAGCTACACCATTTGGCTTCTACCCAAACTACCCTGAAGACTTTCTGAATCTGGTTTCCGACTGATGAGAGACTTTCATTTCAGGCTCAAGGCAAGAGCTGAGGTTCAGCCAGTGTTCTGGCTGACATTGTAGCTGTAGGAAAACCCAGATGCAAAATAGGTTTTCTCAGTCACCATTCAGTCTCATTTTCTAAGTTAACTTCCTAATTTTTGACCTGCCTTTAAGTGAAGCTAAATATCTTTCTAGGACAAGTTGCTTTAGAGTTCAGAGACTGAAGATTTAATATCCCAGAAGAGTGTTGATGTCAATGGGAGTTCACAATGGCACTGTGTAATGAGATGCATTATACACAGCTAATTCAAGTGCTAACATGTCGGGCAGCTAGAAACTCAGTGCACAGCACTTAAACTGAATTTAAAGGTAGCCAGTCCATGGCAGGAAAGTGAGAGGGGCAGGAGCCCAAGGCACCTGGTCACATGAAACAACTGGTCACATTGTATCCACAACAAAGAGCAGAGAGAGACCATGGTGCTCAGCACAGTTTATCCTTTGCCTTCAGTCCAGGACCCCAGCTTAAAGGATGGGAAGGTGATGCCCACGTTAGCAAGCTGGTAGCTGCAACACCTTTACAAAGGTGTGGTTTTCTAAAATACCATGTAGCAACCAGATCACAAATCAATTGACTCTAGATAACTTTGATAAGAATAAAACAATCTTATTGTCCAGGACTTTTCTTTCTCTTGTCTGATGCCCACATTTATGCCCTTCCTTCTTTGTATGATAAAGATATTTTTTATATGACTAAAATCTCTCCACTAGGATGTGTTATAGTTGCAAAGCCAAGAATCTCAGTTAGACTTTGATTTAGAAAGTCTCTTGTGATTTATATGAAGACTACATCTTTCCTCAGAGCCTGCCAGTGTGACTAAAAATGACAAAAGATCTCATTAATAGGGAAGTTTGAGATCCAAACCCTATATCTGAGTAGACGTCCTCAATGAGAAAGTGACCTCCATTATTCTAGCCCTATAAATTGTCTGTCATATCTGCACAGACTCTAAGAAATATACAGCCAGTTTCTTGAACTGTAAGTTCTATCATTTTTTTTCATACATACTATTTGTGCCTGCCATCAATGTGATGCTCGTTCTGTAGCTGAAAGAAAGTTATAGTTTCCAGCAGAGTGATGTAGGTTGATGTATGCTCTCTCCTGTGTAGATACTTGTACATTCCATGTCTGGAAAGTGGCTTAATCAAGGCTTTACTTCCTAGCCTTTCCTTCAGCTTGAATTTATATAATTTCTTGTCCACAGAAAGTGATATATCACCAGATATTGGTCATATCTGGGACGAGGCAATATCTGAGATGCAATGGTGTATTTTCCTCCTTTGAGGTCTAGGGAAGATGGCAAAAGGATGCACTAGAAGGACTACTGGGTTGAAAGTCTCTGCTAGTGAAAACTCACACTAAAATTAAAATCTTCTTAAGATAAGCCATTGTGATAGTTAATACTGTCACTTGGACTTGACTCTTTCTTTACCCAGTTATTAGTAGTTCTGTGACTTTGGAGCAATAAGCCTGTCTGTGCTTTTTTGTCTGTTCAAAGAGGAAACTAGTGCCTACATCACTTGCATCTTGTGAGGATTGAGATGATTTAAATTGTGTTTACTCTTATATTTTACTGCTATTCAAATATTCATGTTAGTTATAGTTATACAATAAAATGGGACTTTTGAAGAATCTAGTTCAGTTACTCATTTAATGCAATTTCTGCAGTAAGGGGTTTTCTATTCATTAATATTTTTCCTATCATGTTAAAGCTTATCTTTAACAACATCAACATGTTGGCAGCCAAAGTACATGGCTTGAACCTGAAAATGGACCCCCAGACAAAGTTATTAAATTAACAGGCTGATGGGTAAGATTCTGTACAGAGCCTTACCAACCTAAGACAGAAGTACATTGTTTTTGATAATGCATATTCCATGATGGGTAAGGAAGGCACTCTTGTCAGAACTACCTAAGATAGGCTCAGTCTTGTTAGTGAAATAAAAAAGGAGGAGAGGTGGAGAACCTTTGAGTCTGCTTGGCAAGAAGCTGACATAGGCCAAGGACAAGGAAGTGGGATGTTTGGCAGGAATATGACATTGGCCAAGGATAAGGAAGTAGGCTTCAAGCAGGAATCTGACATTAGACTAGAACAAAGAAGTAATTTCAGGTAGGAATCTTAATCGTAGGCTACAACAAAGAAGTAATCTCAGGCAGGAATCTAAATGTTAGGCTAGAACGAAGAAGTACTTTCAGACAGGAATCTAAATTTTAGGTTAGAACAAGGAAGTAAGCTTCAGACATGAAAATGACCTTGGGCTAGGATAGGGAAGTAGGCTCAGATACTTTGGTCATCCTGATAAGCCTTTAGAAACAGTGATCATGGGCATGTACACGTACTTGGGTTTAACGCCTTGCTTTTTCTTTGACTATTTGTGTTTATTGTCTTGCTTGTTCCACAACTATTTGCATCTATTTTATTGCTAGACCCTCAACCTAGAACTGACCTTAATACATGCATGTAATCAAAATGGTATGAAAGCATAAAGGAAGAGGGGATATAGGATAGGGGGCTCTACAGAGGGGAAATGGGGAAAGAGGATGACATTTGTATTGTAAATAAATAAAATATCCAATAATTAAAAAAAGACAACAAAAAATAAATAAATATATTTAAATAAAAAGTTGATAGGTTTCTTTTACTTATCAAGGTTTGATTGGCTGATTTTCAGTGCTTTAAAGGAAGTTGACCTGCTCTCACTAATAACGTTTTCCCATACAGTAGGGTGGGTCACCTTGAGAAGGTGTCCAAAAACCAACTGACCCAATTTATCATGTCCTGTTGAGCACTGTTTTCAGTGTACTCTAAATATCCCCAAATATAATCATTGGCCATAACACCCATAGGCCAGTATTTGTCTAGTTCAAGTTTACCACCACGTGGGTTCATGTGATCTTCATTTTGTTCCTCATCTCAATGAAGGAAGATCCCCCAGGTCCCCATAGTGGGCAACACCGTTTCTCTGACTATGGGATGGTGCTTTGGGTTCCTACTTTGAAGTCCCTGAACAATGGGCTGGAACCTGGAACCATAAGCAAACAAGTCTCTTTATCCCCAAAGTTGCTGGTGGCTAGGGTATTTGATCACAGCAACAGAAATGGAGCTAAAGCATAGTTTGCCTGCCAGAATCAGCAACAACCAGACCTGGCATGATATACATGGGCCACGGGAAGCCAGCATTTCTTCTGGCACATTGATCTCTTGCTTGAGTTTCCCCAGCACTTATCACCCAATGGTCTGCTTGTCTTCTTGTGTCTTTAAACTCTTGAGATCAACCTTTTGTTCACTGTGGTATCCCTGTCATCCATAATGAAGCCTCCTAGACAGTGGCTCCTCAATAGACACTTGACAACCAAATAAATCCCAGATCATGACTCCAGACATGGAGGTGCAGTTGCTGATGTGTACCATAGATTTTTATTGAATGCCAGTGTGCTTTGTAGCTTATTCTCTTCCCACAAAGCCCTTTTAAATGTTATTACATCTAGTGAAAAGCTAAAGAATAATGAGCCAATTAAGAAGAGAACCCTGTGTAGGGATCACCTGCTGTTACTGGCGAAGGACTTTGCCTCTTGGCTGTACTCCCCTGGGGTGATCAGCTCTGGAAAGGGCAATGCAGTCATCAGGGAAAGATGCTTCCTGAGGTTCCATGGAGGTGGTCAGTAATAGATTTGAGTTGATAAGCCAAGGTGGCATCGCTTTGGGCCAACATTTAACCTTTTCTTTGCTGAACTGAACCTGAAGAACATTTATGTACAAGGCCAACCTACTGACATTTTATAACCTCCATACCATGGAACACTTTCTGAATAAAATTTTTTGGTATTCTGAATACAGAAGAACCTTACTAAAAACCAAGTTTGTTCTTGAAGTGGTTATAGAGATTTGATGTATGATGCAGCAATTCTAGAGTAGGACAGATGTGGATCTGAATCCCCATCTGTCACTTACCCCAAACTTCCAAAGCCTTATCTATGTATAAAAGATGGCAAATATTTTGTCCCCTCTGGAACAGTAATGAGATGAAACTCAGTGATGCTTTTGAAGTAGTCAGGTTGATAGAATTGGAACATCATAAATCGCAGTAATTACACTCCCATTTTTTAAAGTGGGCTGTGCTTTCTGTACTAGCTAAAAGGCTACATGCTCAGATCACAGGTTGTTTAAGGACCCAGGAGACTGTGAGGCTGCAAGGGGCCTGTCCTTGGTGGATGAGCCTTCTGGCCAGGTGTTCCTAATACTGCCGTGGTAGCCATGCCCCAGGCCTGCCAGTCAGCAGCCCGCCCTTTGATACCCTCATCATTCATATTTCCCCCAAATGATAAGAGGTATGGACTAGCCACTTCGTCAGGATCTGGTGAAGCCCACCCAGCACAGCCTCCTTCGTGGGCTTAACCCTTAGCCTGAGCCCTAACTCCATGACCGGGACAGCTAAAAGGCAGCAGAAACTTTAGAGACAGGACATTACTGTCTCCCTTTAATGACTTGGTTGAATCCAGTGTGACATGTGCTAGGTTGCTGCCCTCCCGACCTCACCCCCCTCCCCAAACAAGCAGCTTCACACACAAAGGTTTGTCTGCATTATTTTTTCAGAAGATACCTGCTATCTTCTCAGGATTTAATGTTCTCACAATAATAAATTTGGAATATCTCCTTTAGACAAGATTAGCAACAGTTTGAGAGTTTGTCACATAAAATGCTACCCCATTCATAAGAATTTCCGAATTAAAAAACCCCTTTCAGTTATCTTAAATAGAAAATGAGCTTGCCTGTGCTTCCAGTTCTGGGCAATCTTTGATGGTATAATGTTACAAATAGGAAAAAGGCTTCACACAGAACTTCTTGTCTCTCTCAGTGGTGAGGGCCAGGAGATGTTATCGGATTTAATTGTTTGGTGTTTCTTCTTTACCCACATCATACCTTTTCAAAACCCACAGGCAGGATTTGAGATGTACCGACAAAGAGCTGCCGCCCATTAACAATACATATGTTGGTAGTAGGTAAAGGCTGAGCCTTCAATACCCGGCTCTAACATATGATTTAGAACGAGTCTCGACAATCTATATGTTGAGATACTTAAAACAGATCCCTAAGCAAAATTTCATTCACAGATTAGAATAACAGAATGAATTTCCATTTATAACTCAGCAAAATTTAACAGTAGGATTCTGTCATGTTGGTGATGTTTTGGTGGAAGTATTTTAAAATTAAGTTGCTGTCATGGAAATATTTCACCCCCAAATATTTCAATGTGCACTTACCCCAAACTTCCAAACCCGAAACACTTTTCTTGCATGACCTCAGAACTATTGATACATTAAATTAATATGTTATATTTCTCTAATAGTCTTCCGGTTTCCCCTTTCAGTTGATCTTTTTTATTTAGCTTATGAGCAAATGTGTCTTGAATGATATCAGAAAGCAGAACAATTCTCGGAATGTTACCTGATTATTAGATAGGATTTCTTTGTCCATGATAAACAGATTTATTAGGAAAATGGTCACACAGAATAGTTGATGAGATTCTTCACTATTCACATGGTTGTCTGGCTCTCTTGTTATTTCTGCCCTTGACTTTTTGGTGACCAAGATTTTATCGTCTTTATAATTTAATGAGAAAGTCAGAAAATATTCGATGACTCCTTTTTGGGGGAAGAAGCCTTAAATAATATATGTAAATAGATGGCCAGTATGCTGATGTCTTTGCCCTGCTTATAAATCTTAAGAGTATCTTCTCTGACTGGGTAGCCCCTACGGTTTATAAATATTATTGAGCCTAACTTTCAGCTGACAAGTGTTTCTGGGGCATCCCCCAGAGAGCCGGATGCTTCGAGGTTACCAGCGTTGTCGCTACCGTGGGTTAGTGAGAAACTGACAAGCACCCGATCTAAAACTGAACTGTTTGGAACAGTGTGTTTACACCTTACGCAATGCCGGTTGTATTTCAACATTATCCAAAAATATCACACAAAGGTATTTAGAAAGAAGAAAAACAAATCTGGTTTGTAAAGTGTTTGTCTAACGACTGCCACTGTTGCCATGGAATTCACTGAAGCAGATTTTCCCAGCTCCATCAGACCGAGCCTGTTTTTGAACAGGTTCCGGAGAGAGTGGGCTCCTCCTGCCCTGTTCTGGGTGGTATCGTTAGTCTTAACCAAGCCTGAATAATATCAACATTTCCTTTGTACAAAAAGTACATTGGGTGATAATGTCTAGGTTTGCTTTTAGCAGAAAATTTTAGCGATACCAGATTTATTTTTCTATCTGCTGCTTGTTTCTAAATAGGCATCACATAACCAGCTTCACACGCTCATCTTGGAGCATAAGCAAATGTTAGCTTAATATTTGAGTGCCATCTGCTGTAAGTTCCATGGCATTCAAGCCCATCTGGCTCCCTTGCAGCAAGTTCCCTTTCTTTTTAAAATCTCAGTAGAACGCAGCACATTTCTTCCCAAGCTTTCCACACCGATGGAGCTGTATCTTCCCACTGATCACCGCATGGGGCTGCTGTCCAAAGAGCATGTTCTCTTGGCTCTCGGAATACCTTTCCCAGAGACTTATGCTGCAACTGCAGGAAGGACGTGCATACATGTGACTTAAGTAAGCAGTCAATGCATTCCTAAGCCCCTTGCTTTATCTGAAATACCAGTCTGACTCTCGATAGGTGAACATTTCCTAGTTCAGTAAAGTTACTGAATAAATAATTATTAAGAACAGAATACATGCCGGGTCTTTTAGAAGGCATTGGAATGGAGGGAGTGGAGAACAGGGAGACTCTCTGCTGCCCGACATTCCATGAATGAAGGAGACAAATGTACACACACAAATGAACCCATATAACCAGGACAAGGTGGTAATGGGCAGTTGAATTAGAGAAAGTCCAGGCACGGTGGGCATTACCTGTAGTCCTAGCACAGAAAGGATGACATAGGTTAGGCTTATGGTTTAACAACATAGTGACACACTGTCTTTTAAAATGTAAATAAGCCAAAGGGAACTGTTTTAAGTAGGGTGGTTAAAGAAGACCTTATAGACAATGAAATTAAAATATTGGAGTGCACATCTCCAGTGTGTAAAAAATTGTTAGGAAGGACAACACGTGTGTTGTTCCACAAACCTGTCTTGAGGCTCTTGGTAGATACAGACACATCCCATTGTGAGCTATGTAACTATATTTCAGCATCCTCCAAGAACATCACACAGATAGGAAACCAAAGCGATCACTCAAGTCCGCAAGTTTTCATTGTCCCCCTGAAACTAGGTAAACTGGACTTCACTCATTGTCACACACAGATGTCTGCCAGAGCTGCATTCATTCACTTCAGAGCACTCCAAGACATGTTCTGCTGGAGTTGCTGGTAATGGGATGTCTCACCAATCCTCCACTCATCGCAGGACATAATTATGTCACACACCATTGCGACTGATTCCTACTTCCAGGGGTTTGCTTTTGAATGGCTACTGGATTTCAGAGGTATAAGCGGTCTGGTTCGTTTCTCTTGACCTACTTACTAGCTTTGAAGTCAAGTTGAGCTGAACACTGAACATCATGAAAAGGCTAGTATTTCTATCATTAGCTGTGGTAGGAGGTTCTAGAGTCAAGCAATCAGAATCATAAGCAGGTCATGTAGGTTCATCCTTACGTGACTGCATGTGTTTGCCTGTATGTGTATATACCCACATGGTCATGGATTCCAGAATCAAGTGTATATGAATTACTGGGTAGGAGCTGAGGAACCTAAGGTGAACAAGACAGTCCTTGTAACCAGAGACAAGGAGCTAAAAATGATGTCACAAAACATTACAGGCACACTGAAGGCCACACTTACCCTGGCCCCGTCTGTGTTGCTGACTTACCTTACAACAGCTGAGATGTATCTGTATTGCCATCTCTCTGTACTTACTTATCCACAGCTCCCAAAATCTGGGGACAGGGAGGATTATCAACAGAATTATGATCCTGTCCTCCTTCCTGTCCCTTTTTACTTCAAAGGAAGAGATTAGGTCGTCCAGAAGTAATAACAATATTTGGCGAATACAGAAAGAAGCACTGCTTCAGTAGCCCAAGGACTAGTTTCAGATGCTGAAATGATAGCATACTACTGGGGCGGACCGAGTGGGTACCAAATGATAGCATCCTACTGGGGCGGACCGAGTGGGTACCAAATGATAGCATACTACTGGGGGGGAGGCAGCAAGTGTGTGTTCTACCTGATTTCTCCCCACTATGTGGCACATGTGGAGTTACTGTGTAGCTTGAGAAACTCAGTAGACCTATGTACAACTGAAATTAAACACTTAACCGCTATAGAGGCCATCAGGGGACAGGTACAAAGTGGGGCAGAGAGGAGGGCTGGAGGAAGCTGCACATTCTTATTGAGATGCAGACTTCCCAGCCTGAACCTAGGAACCTGTAGTTACCTGCATGAAAGCAAAAGTAAAATTGAGTTTGGGGACTGGGAGAAAATGGTGCCTGTCCTCTCATTGTATGCTCTTAGGAATGTTTTTAATAAGATAACTCCAGATACAAAGCAGATTTAGGTCACTCCTATTCTTCTGACTACATAGAGCATTCTCTTTCAGTTTTATATTACTTAATAGAACCAGAAAAAATATTTGTTTGGCCAATAAAAGCTGCACAAACTTCATCTCACTGAGCACTTATAATAAGGACCTGGCTTTTTGAGTACCCACTTCTCTCTACCCCTAGCCCAGTGTGCACCGTTGGCATCAAAATACAGTGCTTGTTTGGAAGTACAACCTTCCAGAGAGGTAGGCTCTCCTACCGACCATGGTGTTGGGGACCAGTAACAGCAGACTCCATGGCCAGCATGATGTCTCTCTGGCTGCCCCACTGGCATGCCCACGAGTCCTCGCTTTCTCTCGGCGACTGGCAGTTAGTTTGTATCTCTAAGATCCATTGCATCTCTACTGTCTGCCCAGGCAACACTGAACTAAAGCCAAGAACCAGCTTTCGGTTCACTGCATAGCCAGGCTCTGAAGTGGGGATGTGTGCTGGTGTTCAGGATCTAGTACTCTGGGCTTCCAAAGCCTCAAGAACTCAGGCCTTTTGGTGTTGTCAAGTTTCAAACTCTGAGCATTTCTGTTTCCCCCTCCCCTGATGATAGGCCCTACGTACTCATTCATTTCATCCTCCCACAGACAGAAAGAGGGGTTTGCCCACATTGAATGTTGTTAAACATTGCATGGCATTTTGCAGTTTTTCAGTCTTTCAGTAGATCTTTGAATCTGGCAGAGGTCTGACTGTTCTTGGGAGCAGAGATTCCTAAAGTGAAGATTCATGTTCAGAGGTTCTTATGCTGAGACCACACATCTCTGAAGGACTTGCAACTGTGGATTTTGCTCGGCTCTCTAGTCACTAGCAAGCACACTATGGAGGGATATGGTCAGGACTTGGGAGATACTCAGTAGATCTTTCCAGAATCCCTGAGGGGATGTATTTCAGTGTGGCAGCAACTTGGAAATGTGATGAGGGTAGAGTTGCTAACATTTCTTGGTGATTGGGAAAGAACAAGTAGTGGACTCCCTAGTATTTTTGCTTGAAGAGCCTCAGAAAATGTTATCTAAGACTCTGAAACTGCATAAAGTCACGGCAAGAATGATTAACAAAAGGCTAAATTTAACAAAATTTTGTAGAATAAAATGCATTTTCACGAACTTCAAATGTTTAAGTTAATTAAGTCTCAGACACTGGAGAGAATAGCATTTACAGTAGATAGAGATGATTGAGAAGCCCTGAAAGAAAACATTCTCACTTTAGTGAGATTTACTAACACAGGGTCCCTTCTATTGCATAGGCTTTCAGGAACAGTGCAGTGTCCACTAGAAGGAACACTCTAGTTCTCTTGTTTATTCATAAATATCTTTCTGGTAGAATTGTTGATAACCTCCAGTGTTAATTATTCTGTTGTATGGTATCCAACCGAGAAGACCACTTAGACATGGGTCCAAGGCAAAAGACAGTCTTTATTGGCTGGCCAGTGACTGCACTGGGTATTTGGTATTATAGTATAGTCCCTTTCTCACAGCGAGCCTTTACGAACAAAAACCACACCCTGAGTGGGCATACTTCAGTTAGCAAGAACAGTTAGCCAGAAGCAGAACTACAGAAGCCAAAAAGCAAGGTCGGTCCATCTAAAGACTTCCCCAGACCTATGGGCATTGATGGAGTAGGTCTGTGTTCTTATTTTTGGCAGGTGGTGCTGTCTACATGTTGAGTCTTATTTTCTGAATGGTAGGTCCATCATGATGTCAGTTGTGCTAAGTCTGGGGGTTTGTTACACTCTTGTAAAATTCAGTAGTGCTCTTGTCCAAGCAGAAGTGTTGAAGTGAATCCTCTGGCTGCTGACAACATTTTCTGGAACTCCATGGTCCATGTGAAACATACATCGTTTCAAAGTGGGAGGGTTTTTTTCCCTGAAAACAATCTTTGAGAGCATTGAATCGGCTTTGGTCATTCCACAGATGGACTGAGCGAGGAACAGGCAGCTATGTCTGAATCTGGAACCAACTGAGACCAGCAGACTGCAGTTGGTGATTGTTTTATAACAGCTCTATTCAGACACAATTCACAAACCAGAAAATTCACCATTCTGACATCCATAGTCCACAGGTTATTTCTTCACTTAGGCTACTGTCACCTCAGCGTAACATTTCCAGTATTCCTGACAGAAAGTCTCTGCCCTGTAGCTCACTGTTCCCCTTTCTCCTCCCGCATAGCCCCCACAAATCACTAACCTGCCTTCTAGCTCTTCGGGGTTGCCTGTTAAACGTACATTTCAGAGAGATGGAGACAAATAACATGTGCTTATTTGTATCTAATGTTTTTCTCTTAGTCATCAGTTTGTAGCAGGTACAATATGACACTCTCACAGCTGACCAACACTCTATTAGGGAGATATAACACGTTGTACTTACCCAGTCATTTCAATGGGTTGTTCCCATTTTTTACTATTTTGAGTAACTCTGTACCACGCGCCTTCATGTGAAGATCTTTATGAGGATGTATGCTTTCATTTACATTACCTAGCAGTGGGCCTGCTGGGTCACGAGGAAACTGTATTTAACACAATGTAAATGTTGGCCCTTTAGGTTTTGTTTTGTTCTGATTTATACATCTGTCCTTATTTAATACCATTTATTACAGCTTTTCAGGAAGAAAAATCTGGGGGGGGGGAAGGTAGCTTCACTATTTGACAATGTTTCATGAGTCTAGTTTCTCTGCATCCTCACAGATTATACATACACATACATATGCTACTCATCTTAGGGGTTTTGATTTGCATTTTACTCATGACTAATGGTTACTAAACATTTTCTCATATACCTTTCAGCTGCTTGCATTTCTTCTTTGTAGAATTCACTCTTGTTTGTCCATTTTCAAATGGGATTAATTTCTTTTTGTTGTTGAGCTGTAAGAACTCTTTATATATTCTGGATCAATCAGATGTTTTCTCTTATTCTGTGAATTATGTTTTCACTTTCTTGTGGCTTCGAGTCAAGTCCAACTAGCACGTTTTGCCTTTTTAATATACTTTTCATGTCCTCTAGTTCTTTTCAGCCTCTGAAGTATAAGACGCCCAAACAGAAAATCTTTCTAAGAAGTATTTGAACTGACTAATCCATCTCACATCAAGACTGTGACTTCTCCTATAGGCAGCCATTTCTATTGACTCAATCTGTAGATGTATCATTGACTGTCATGAACACCAGTGATGTGTTAAACTTGTTATGCGCGTGCCATCCAGCACCCACTAGCCTATATTTACACGTATGATGATACTGTGCATTTCTTCTATCTCATTTATTATGGTTAGCATTTTGAGGGAGCCAGGCCTGGTGACTCATGCCTGTAATCTAAGAAACTTGAGAAGCTTAGATAAGATCACAAGTTCAAGGCCAGACTGTCAACTTAGTGAGCCACTGCCTCAAAAAACGAAATCAAATTAATAAAATGGTGAGTGGAGAGTATAGCCTAGTGGCCCAGTACTTGCCTAGAATGTACAAGTTCCTAGTTCAGTTCCCAGGACCTCCACTTTTAAGGAAAACACTGGGTAACGAACCATCAGACCTGCACTTGCTCACTGCTCAACTGTATCTTGTTGGCTTCATAAAATACTTAGAAAGGCTCAATGCAGTGTTTGTTCCTACAACCTCCATAAGACTTCCTAAGAACTCAACTCCAGGCTGGGAATGTACCTCAGCTAGTACAGTTCTTGTCTTGCAAGCATGACAACGGCAATTTAATCCTCAGAACCCAAGTTCTTTGGTTTTTTTTTTTTTTTTTGGTTTTTTTGTTTTTCGTTTTTTTTTTTTTTTTTTTTTTTTTTAAAAACAAGTGTGGGACCCATGCATGCAACCTTAGCACTGAGGAATCAAAGACAGGTGGATCTCAGAGCTTCATGGGAATCTCAGCACTGAAGACTCAGAGTATAGGTAGATCTCAGGTTCACGGGAGAGCCAGCCTAGCCTACTTGATGAATTCTTGACCTGTGAGAGATTCTGCCTCAAAAGGGGGATGTGGGGGAGCATCTGAAGAAGTACCCTTCTGATTGATCTCTGTTCCCTACAAGCTTTAAGGCAACATACCCAGGCACCCGTGTATACACCTACAGCTACATACACATGAACATATCACAAACACATACAATAAAGCTGAAATCCTACTGCAGCTATTAGAAACCTTTCCCCAAACTTAAAACCAACTCTGTAAATACAGTCAGCACATACTTTGCAATGGGCTGAATTCAGGGTTGGGATTCTGGGATGAACAAGACAGGGTGGTGCATGACCACTCTACAGAGGAAGCAAGATACCCATCAAATGGCTCAAGAACAATAGAGTATGTATGGACAGGAAACACGGAGAGGCCAGGAACTACCTGGAGTGGTCAGTGATGCCAACCAGCTGAGGTGATTATTTGAGTCAACCAAAAGAGAAGAAGGTATTTTTAAGAAGACTAGAAGGAGAATCGGCAGGATTCCTGGGAAATCAAAGTGTCATTTTCCTAGTTCCTTACCACGTAAAGAGCAAGTGAATCACAACCTCAAAACTTTACAATTATATCTTCAGATTGCAGGTCTGTACTTGGTTAAGTTACACAACAGCAATCTCCTTTTCCAGAAATGGATAATCTATTTAACTTTTTGCTTTCGCTTTTGCTTCTATTTCTTTTTCCTTCCTTACTTCCCTCCCTCCCGGGATCCGTCCCTCGCTGCCTCCCTCCCTCCCTCCCTCCCTTCCTTCCTTCCTGTTGGGGATTTTTGTTTTGTTTTGTTGTGTTTTGTTTTGTGAAATGGGTCTCATGTATTCCAAGCTGCCTTCAAACTCACGAAGAAGAGGATGGCCCTGAACTTCCAGTCTCCTTGCCTGAGCCTCCTAGGTTCCGAAGCTGTGGGTGGACTCCATCAAGCACAGTTGAATTCTGTGAGATACTGGGGGTCAGACCACAGCCTTTGAGCACACCAGGCAAGCACTCTGCTCACTGAGCTATATCAAGCCCCTTTCAATTCTTTCCATGCCTTGTGTCTTCATGTTCTTTTCCCCGCAGGAGTAACTAGGAAACTTTCAACAGAGTTTCTTAGGATTAGGGGTCCAAAGCAGAAAATCGTAGAAGCCTCCTTCTTGGTAACCTGTCTTTCCTTATTGCTTTATGAGGAAGTCTTTTGTGTAGGAGGAAGAACTCTTGCCTAGATTTGATCCTTTAGCATCCTGGTAGTTACAGTGGGCTTCACACCCTGCCAGAGATCTGCAAAGTTGCAGTTACACATGACTTGTGGGCTTGCCATCAGGTCTACCAGGCCTGCCCCAGAATCAACTCATGCAGCTGTAGTGAGTGATATTTTCCATTTTGTGTTTCTACACAGGCAGTCAATTCTGCAAGAGATTTTAACCCTTTAGAAACAAACAGACAATGATAACAAACTGTCTTTCTTCTCTCCCAGCAAAAATCTGAGAACACACATGCATTTGTTCCTTTGTTAAGTTGTAATACTAATCTGTAATGTGGGGCCTTAGCTTAGTTAAGGATGAGTGAGTGCCTTGGGCAGTGAGCCATCTGAAGACACAAAGGTAGTTCTGCCGTGGAACAAGCTATTCAGTCTGTCTGGAGTATTTATAGCATTTAACAATGACCCCGTTGTAGCTTTGGAAAGTATGTCCTGCTGTGTCAGCATAAAGATACGTGACCTTGTCCACCAGTCAGTAGGTAAACACAGGCATTAAATTGCTGTTAGCAGCAGAAAAGTTTAAAGCACAGCAGAGTTGATTGAAACCTAGCTGAGCAGTGTATTATGACTTCCGAAAAGCCACTTGCTGACCCTGTCTTAATCTTCAGTGTTCCATATTACTGAGACGTTTATAATATGGCATTGCTATGTCAGGATGACCAGTTGGAGGCTAATCTGCTCAGTTCTTGATGCTAGAGACACTTGCTGATCAAAATGGTAAGGGTTGGTTACATTTTATAAGAATACAAGGTGATTTTTTTTTTTAAAGAAATAGGTTTGAGTGTCTGGTGTGGTGGCACATGCCTGTAACCCTCTTGGGGGCTGGAGGAAGGATTGTTCAAGGTCAGCCTGCTACATGGCAAGCAAGACCCTGCCTCTGTAAAAGGAAGCAGGGAGAAGATAGGTTATTTTCAATTATAAAGGAGATAAATATTCCACTTGAATACATAGCATTTGTTATTTTGTTTTTATTTTGTTAATTGTCTTTGTCTTGAGAGTGTATGTGGACAAAGTCTCTTCCTGTGAAGCCTTAAGATTTTACCATCGATTCCCAGGTGGCTTCCAGTTGCTCAGTGCCACCCACGCAACAGTGCTATAAATATCCCAGGCAAACTAGGCAAAGCGCAGCACTGAGGAGAGGAAGTGCACACCAAGTCACACCATAACCAAGATTCTACCTGTTATTGATTCCTTCTGGGAGGTATATCCTACCATCCTGAGAGCAGGCCCCATACTCAGAGATAGGTGGCCAACAAAAACCATGGACTTCATTGTTTGACACATTGTTGTGAATGTGCTTTTTGTCTTGAATATTTTTGTTTTATTGTTTTTGTTTGGTTGGCTTTTTTAATAGTTTGTTTAAATATTTAATTTAAAATATTTTTAAATAAAAAGTTTAGTTTAAAAAATTTTTGATTTAGGGTTTTTTGTTCTGTTTTTCTTTTTTTCTTTTCTTTGAAAGAAAGAGAAAGGACATGAAGTTGGGATCTGGGAGGAGTTGGGGGAGGGGAAAGAATATGACCAAAATCAATTACATAAAAATTTTAAATAAAAAGTAAGTTCAAAGTATCTTATACAAACTTTATATAAACTGCAGCAGAATTCTTGTAAGCCATACAACACATGATGAATCATTACCTCATTAGTGGCTTGTATACATGATTTACCCCAAAACTGCTGGATTTACCTCCTCAAACTGCCGGATTCCATTTATATCCCCACCAGTGAAGCAAATATTCTTGTCAACAATTGCTATTTGAATTTCAGACTTCTGTTGCTCTAACAGAAGCAGGAGCATTTCTCCCTCCTCCCTACCCTTCCTCTCCCTCCTCTCTCCTTTCCCTCCTGCCTCCATAGCTACCAAGGAGGGTGAGCATCTCCTTACATGTTTGCTCTTTCACTGGGCTAGTGGCACTTTAGCAGACTAATTACACCTAGTTTTTCCACTTGCCTTCCCTATCAGCCAGGGGTTCCTGCTAATTCTCAATGTTTATTATTAATTATTATTATTATTATTCTTGGTTTAGACCATCTAGTTTGACACCTGCTTGTTAACTCCATTAAGCCATTTGTTGCCACTCCATGGCTTGTTCTTTTTGGCTTGGAGAAAATTTCAAAACCTAGAAGCTATTTGCATTTCTTTTTACAATTTCTTTTTACCATCTAGAGCAGCAGTTCTCAACCTGTGGATTGTGACGGCAGTCAAATAACCCATTCACAGGGGTCACTTCAGACCATCTTAAAATACAGCTACTTACATTATAATTCACAACAGGAGCAAAATTACAGTTGTGACGTAGTAGCTGAAGTGATTTTATGGTTGGGGTCACCACAGCATGAGGAACTGTATTAGGGGTCACAGCGTTAGGAAGGTTGGGAAGCACTGACTTTCATTTGAGTCAGTTACGCCTGTGGAGTTGAAGCTTTGAGCACAGCAGGAGGTAAATTCTTCGTTCTTTTCTTTACATATTGAATGGGTTTTCTCAGCAGAATCTATGGGACAGCCGACCGGTCCACACTGAACTGTAGTTGCACCTTCATCAGCTCGCAAGCATCTCTTCCAATGATTCCTCTTATGAGCACCTGATTCTCTTCCGTTGGTGTGTGACTCCTGTATCAGAACCACATTTATTTTTATTATTACTCTTTGTCTCAATACTCGCCAGAGTCTACTTTTTTCCCCTTTCTGTAACTGGCTACATTTTACATGGTTCTTTCTTTTTAAGGTAAATTTTAGAGTACAGTGTTTAGATTGTTGCCCTGAAGGGAATGGTCATTATTACACAGTTAAATTTCTCATTCATGCATGCCCCATATACCTGTTTTTGAGTCTTGGGGGCGGGGGCACACTTCGTGGAATTCAAGTTTATTTACTTAAAGTCTTTGTGCCTTATCAGGTTAATTTCAGTAGTCTCAGTTGCTGTGTAAATGCAGCAGAATTCTCACTGGATATTCTCAGAAAAAAGGAATGATGTGTGTTTTTTTTTGTGTGTGTGTGTACATACATGTGCACATGTACATGGACATCTGTATCTTATATTTGTCAAAGTATGTCAAAGTTTGCCTAAGTGTTCGTCTTTTGAACCTTTGAAGATTTCTGCATACATGATTATAACATACACTCAGCGATGATGCTTATTCTCTCCTTTCCTGGCAGGAATGGACATTACTACATTGTAATGCTATGTTTACATATGCTTATACACTGCTTTCTTGTCTGATTGCATTGACTACGACCTCTAGTACTACACTGAGTATACGTGGTTCAACACTTGTTTTATTTCTTTCAATAAAAGAAACACATTCAAAGCTTCTCCACTAAATGCTACGTGAATGATTTGACTGATAGTCTTTATCAAAGAAATTTCCTACATTTCTACCTCTATAGCATTTTTAGTCTCAGATACATGTTTAATTTTAGGTACATTATCTGTATCTACTAATTTAACCATGTGATCATCTTTTGGTCAATCAATGCTGTGAATTACACTGGCAGATTTCCTAGCATTAAACCATTTTGCCTTTTTGAAATAAAGCATTGATTTGCTTCCATACATTTCAGTATCTGTTGATTCAATAAGATTTATTTGTAACTTTGGCATCCACATTAGTATTAGTTAAAAATAATTATAGAACATTTGCCCATATCAGACACTAGCCAAGGACATAGTGTGTGTTTAATCACCTAAGCCTTATGAGAGCCATGTATACTGAATTTTATCATGCTTGTAGCATTCATGGCATCCCCTTGCTGGGGCTTGGTGAAGCTGCAGTCTAACTCCACTGCGCCTGGCCCTGGCAGCTTTTTGCCTTACACTGTGTGTCAGTGACTGAAATCTACAATTATTCTTTCTTGTACTGGCCTCCTATTTTGAAACTAAGACTGTACCTATGGGTTAGACTTACCTGGGTTGTTTTCTGTCTTTGTCTGCTTTTGGAGTAACTTGTGTAAAAGAAGTATCTGATCTTTGAAAGCATGGTAGAACTGAAGCTGGAAACTACCTGAGTTTAAGGGAGGAAGCTTTCCACTACCATTCCAATGTCATTCCTCATGGCCATTGTTCCATACAACCCTTTGATGACACTCTTTTTGTATGAATTTTAATTTTTTTTTACATTTTATATATTTTTACCAAATGTATTTGTTTATTCTTGTTTCAAACTATCAGCCTAGAGTTGTTCGCAGTACGACCTGGGATCTCTCTTTTGTCCACAGCTCTTTGTCTGGCTTCCATACTGTGTTTTGTTTCTTTAAAAAACAAAGGTGCAGCTCAGCCTCAGGCTCCCACTCTCTCCTTCCTGTCTCCTTACACTGGTGTTATGGCTGCTTTTGTAGCACTCGAGTTAGAAGCGCAGACAATTCGTTACACTTTCTTATTTCCTCAACAGATGTATTTAAAACTCACACACAGTTTGACACACGTTTTTACCATCATTCAGACTAAAGTGTTTTCTATTTTCTTGTGAGTTTTAGTTCATTACTCTTTGATTGGTTGAACAGTGTTGATTCATAGTCAGATGCATTGAGTTTTAATTGTGCTCCAGCAGGTATTGATTTGTAGGAATGTCCCCTGCATACCTGAAGAAAATGAAGTGTCTGCTAACTGTTGGACATAAAGTTTTTCCTTAGTTTGAACATATTATGTTATTTAAATTGTATTCACTAATTTACTGAGTCTGATCTGAGTTTCAGTGCAGGCTTTAAATTTCAAATTTCAATTTTTCATTGGTCTTTTATCTCATGATTTCATCAGTTGGATCTTTACCAAATTGAGAGTCTAACTTGCATCCTCACATAGTAAACCTATGGAATGCTTGAACAAATGCTCTCACCAAAGACAGGCTTCTGCTGTTATGGGGCTAAAGTTGACCTTTCAACCTTTGAATGACCTCACACTGATCACCTCGACTGTCACCCACTGATGGTACCACTAAGTGTCTCTGCCTCTGGGAGCTTCTCTATGTCTTTACCTTGGACATTGACGGAATGCTCTGGTGTTGCCCTAGAAGGTTAGTGTTGCCCAGGAAGACTGGTATTGCTGTTTTTCTACCTCTAGTATTCTCTCCCACAGGAGTAAAGGGGCAGGGAGAAAGTTGCACACTGTCATTCCTCCACTCTTCAGCTCTTCACTGATGTTTGCAGTCCACACTGGACTTCAGCCACTCTCCTGAAAGACTTTACCAGTTTACAGATGAGTTTCTGAGATGTCCCAGCTTCCTTTGCTTTTCTGTGCCATCCCTGGGGTTGGTTTCTGGGCGGGACCTCGCAGCTGGTATAGGTTTACAGTGTTGTCAGGCTCTGTTGAGCTAAGTAGCTAGAAATGTACATCCTAACTCTAAATTAATCCATCATGTTGGAAGCTTAGCAACCAATTTTAAGTGGCAGAGAAGATATAAGGAAACCATAAGAAATTTATTTTCAACCTGAAGCTTTGAAATGATTAAGACACCATAAAGCATTTTCTTGGTTTTAATTGGTGTGCTTCAATGATTTCGCATCATGTAAATCTCCAGCAGTATTCGCAGAAGCCTACAATTAGTGTTTCTTGAAAAGATATTTAAGTAAGTACCGTTTGTCATGTGAAATGTGTTGAGATGAGAGTCTGACTTTCCAACCAGAAGTGCTGGGAATGTAAACACACACTGGCTGTGTCTCCCTTCCATTTCTATGGTATTTGCTAATCTTTTACATCCACAGGACTAATTCACCCTTCCTCTCTTGTGTCTCAATGATGTTCTTGTTTCCAGATAAGCCATTTCCTGAGCTCTGTGTGTGTGTGTGTGTGTGTGTGTGTGAGTGTGTGTGTGTGTGTGATGTGTATTCATGTGAACTCAGGTACATGCATATCTAGGAGTATCTGTGTGGATGTATGAATATGGAACAACCTTTAATGCCATTCCTCAGGGGCTAGCCAATGTTTTTTGTTTTTGGTTTTTGGGTTTTAGGTTTTTGTTTTGTTTGTTTGTTTGTTTGTTTGTTTGTTTTTGACAGGGTCTCACTATGTAGCCTTAGCTGGCCTCGAACTGGCGAAGTTGACCAGGCTAGCTTTGAATTCAGAGAGACTCACCTCTGCTGGGATTAATGGTGTGTTCTATCACACCCAGTCCATCTCCCCCTATGTTCCCAGGCTCAGAGTATTTGAATGACCCGGAACTTGCCCAGGCCAGTGTCTTCGTTAGGATTTTATTGCCGTGAAGAGATGTCGCAGCCACAGCAACTCTTATAATGGTGGCATACAGGCAGATATGGTACTGGAGAAGAAACTGAGAGTTCTACATTGGATCTGTAGGCAGCAGGAAGAGATTGCCACACTGGGCTTGGCTTGAGCATCTGAAACCTCAAAGCCTACCTTCAGTGACATAGTTCTTCCAACAAGACCACACCTAGTCCAGTAAGGCCACACCTCCTAATAGTGCCACTCCCTATGGGACTATGAGGGCCATTTTTATTCAGACCACAACAGCCACCAAGCCCTAAATATCCAGCTTTCTCCACCTCCCCAGCTCTGGGATTGCAAATATGTACCTCCATGCCCATATGCCTTGCTTTTTTTTAGAACATGATCTCTGGGAATGAAACTCAGCTCCTGTTCTTGTATGGAAAGCCTTTTACTGGCCTGAACTGTCTTGTTGCCCAATCAACTGTTTTTATTGGCCTGCTAGGATTACTTTCACTAAGAATTGACTATAATAAAAACAAAGCAAAGCAAAAATACTCTTATTTTTTAAAAGAAATAGTGAATATCTAATTGAGGAATAGGAGTAGAGCCCTATGATACCTAGCTAAGGAGGCCAAGGACCGTGGGGACACTGTACTGAGAAGTGAGATTTAGAATTAAAGTTTCAGTCTTGTAGACCTTTTACCTATATAACATGGTTTTCCCATTTTGTGTTTTTATGGGTTTTGGGGTTGGGGGGGGTTCTTGTGCATTCTCTTTGTTATTTTTCTCTGTTTTTATTATTGTTATTATTATTAGTTTGCTTGCCTATTTGTTTTCTAAAGAGAGAGAGAAAGAAGTCTTGGAATTGTGTAAATGGGAAAGATCTAGAAGTGGTGGAGGAAGGAGAAACTGGTCAGAATATATTGTATGAAAAGGAAGAACATTCTCAACTAAGAAAGAAAAAGAGAGAGAGAGAGTTATTTTCAGGACTCCAATAGACCACTTTCTTTCAGACACACCCTCTTTTAACCAAGTTAAGAGTGTGGACAAAGAAAAGGAGCTGAGACTCAGTAGTCTGTCCCTGGGCAGATTCCATCCGGACAAAGGCGGCTTTGGCTGCCTCACACAGTGCATCCCATTTCCTCTTGGGCTGAACTCACTGACCTGCTGTGCTATAGACAGCTCCCCGTGGACACTCAGGGTGTCTTTTGTCCTGTGCAATTTTCTGTGGCAACATTGTTTGGAACATCATAGGGGAAAGCCACAGAGGGAAACCAGCTCTGGATGGCAGCAATCCAGAGTATTGAGTGGAGCCTGGAGTCCGCAGTTACTGTTTCACACTGGGAAGTGAAAGCTGGGAGTCAAGTCGACTAAATGAGCACAGAACTGCTCACAAATATTCCAGCAGATGCTGAAAAGACTGTGCAAACACCTGCCTTTGCTCTTAACAACACTTTCTTTGCCATATCAGTCTCCAGGGATGAAGTACCAATAGGCTGGGTGCCTTGAGCCGCAGAGATTTGTTTCTCACAAACCTGGAGGCTGAGAAGGTCAAAAGCAAGGTGCCAACAGAACTGGTGTCTAGTGAGACTTGTTTACTGGTTTGCAGCTGGTCACATGTCAGAGCAGAGGAAGCCCTTACATTCTGTTTATAACGGCACTAAACCGCTCGCAGTCTTCTCCCCAATTACATACCAAGGCTTCACCTTTTAATATTGTCATTTCAGACATTCGGACATTAGCATATGCAATAGGGGATATAAACCCTTACTCGGTAGCCAATTCGTTCTTCTGAAGGGTCACTCCTTATCTCTTAGTGACCTGCCTGCTTCTGCTTCGGTCCCCTAGTAGATGAGTGCCATTAAGACCTCACCAGCTACTTTGAAACCCTTTGTTGTCCTCCAATGCCGTAGGAACAAAACCCAAGCTCCTTACTTAGCTGTCCCACCTGACCTCATCTCTACCACTTTGCCCCAACATGGGCCTCGTGGGTCTCTAGCATGCAGTTGTTCTGACCCCAGGTCTCCTTTTGCACAATGTGCGGGTGGGGCTGTTATCCATCCATTCTTCTGTGATTCTTGCCATCCACTCCCCATCCTCTGCCTCCATGTCCTGAGTGCTTGAATCACTCTCCCAGCCTGTACCAGGTAAGTGTCTACCACCTAAGCTACATACCCACCCCACCCCCCATCTTTTCATGGCTTTGACATGGTATTCCATTCTCAGATTACACGTCATCTAACAGAGGACCCGTGTGATCTTTGAATTCATTGCCAGCTCACCAGGGTTTTGGCCTGTGCATTAGCCTCTTTCAGTTATTCCTCTAAGACAATTTGACTGTGTTTAGGGGTTGTCTTTCCTTGCTAGGTCTTTGCCCCACTTATAGTGGGGAGTTGGCTTATTAATCTGTATGCATCTGCTAAGGGACTGCCCTGGCTATCACCTTACTCTCGATTGGGCAAAAAAGCAGAGAGCCATCATGCTTCTAATAAGATGGTGCCTGTAGATGTTACTCTTCTGTACTAAAGAGATTTTTGGGCATTTTATGTAGAACTCCCTGGTCCCAGATAAGGATGAAGTTTCAGGACACTAAAGAGAATGGTAGAATCCTTTATTGGGGATTCTAGGGAGAGACTTGGAAAATTTTCACTAACATCTTTGCTTCAAAAATTAAAGTTAAGACAAAGATGTTAAGATGATTTGCCCAATGTTTAAATTAATTTGCAGCAAAGCCAGGAGCAGATATGTATTAATGAAACCACACAGAGGCATGTGGGAATCTTGGCTCAGGATAACAAAACAGGAAATTCATGCACTCCTTCCATCATCCCACTGAGGTGGTACAAATAAACTTTAGACCAGTGGTTCTCAGTCTGTGGGTCATGAGTCCTGTAGGGTCAAATGACCCTTCCACAGGAATTGCCCAAGATGATCAGGACTATCAAATGTTTACATCACAATTCATAAGGCAGCCAGATTACAGATATAAAGTAGCAAAAAAATAAGTTTATGGTTGGGGGGTCACCACAACATGAAGAACTGTATTAATGGGTTGCGTCATTAGGAAGGTTGGGAACCACTGGTTCAGACAATAAATTACTGTAAATACTGGAAATTGGAAGTAGTAAATTCAGTGGACAAGTTCAGAACACCCGAACAGCAGGTAACAGGTAAGGCTGGGTAACAGAGCATTAGTGGGATCCAGGCCAGGGCAACAGCTACAGCTGCAGTTCATCCTAACAGGGCAGAGAGACACTCGTTTGACACAGACTGTGGCAAAGCAAAGCATGCTGGCAGAAGTTCCCCACAGGCCTAGTGAACTCAAAACAAGAGAGTTCAAAGTCACCCTCACCCCCAAGTGGGCAGGTAAAGAAACATGAGTTCTTTGACTAACTACAGAGAATTCTTTCTAGGGAAAGGTGTCTGTCCTACCAGGGAGGATATTAGTGGGGGAACTGTCTCCTCTGGGAGGCAGTGACAGTGGGGATCAAGAGAATTCTCCACAGCAGGCAGAGAAGAGAGGTGAAAAGAGTCCTTCATCTCCAGGGATAGGATATTCTAAACATTTCCCAAACACTTCCCTCTTTGCTCTGGTAAAGGGGAAACTATCCCTTGCAATTGTCCCATCCAGCCTTGTTTCTCAACCTGACTACATGTAACTCACCTAAGGAGCTTTAAGACAACACAGACAGCCTCCCAATGTAATGGCCATTAACTTTACTGTGGTGCAAAAGCAAGACACCATACTTGGAGTGGTGAATTAGATCTCCTCCTGGCCGGGCAGCTTGTGGTCCCATCCTCTGGAATCTAAAGGGAAGAGCAAGCTGCCTTCCTCCATCAGCTGCGTGACCACAAGGGCAGCAGTTTCTATCTTGTATTGGTGAGCTAGTGTGTCAGTAGGCTAGGTGCCCTAAATGCACTCTTGACATAAGGTATTTCCGATAACGGCGGGTTTAACAAGTCGTAACCTCAGTGGGAGCCAGACACTATTCGCTTTAATTTTTCTGCTGATTCAGTTACCCTAGACTGGAGCCTGAACATAGCTAAAGATAGGTCATAGATCTATCATAAATCATCACAGATCAATGAAAACATACCAGAGATGAGATGTGCAGGTGTAACTGATGTTGACAGCCACTTCCTTTGTGGAGAAACCTATGTTAGAAAAGTTTCCGAAAAGAGGCACACATTGTACCAGACATGTGCGATGAGATTTCAGTCTGTAAAGAGACAACTCTGTTAGGAGACTGTGAGGTACGAAGAGTGACAAATAAGGACAGACTCCATAACTCCATCTCAGCAGCAGCACTGTGCGTGCGAAGCCACGAAGAAGATCTCAGATTTGTGTGGAGAAATGTTCTCAGTCTCCTACACCTACCCAAACCAATATTTTCACATGAAGGAAAAATCAAGTTACTGTATGACATATAGTCTGAGGTTCTAAGTCATCTGTACCTCAGATAAAAATAAATTACAAAGGAAGCTATCTTGCTAAGAAAAAAAAAAGAGAATAAAACATGAAGAGAAGTAGCAGCTGGGTTTTATCTTTAAAAACCAAAGAAACGAGAGCCTGAGGGGACAGCTCACGGGGTAAGGCAATTGTGCACAAAGGCTGCAGTTTGGATCCCCAGCCCCCACCTATAATGTGGGTGTGGCTGCCCATGTCTTATCCCAACCTCCAGGAGGTGAAGCTATGGGATTCCAGAGCAAGATGGTGTCTTAGTCAGGGTTCTATTCCTGCACAAACATCAGGACCAAGAAGCAAGTTGGGGAGGAAAAGGTTTATTCAGCTTACACTTCCACATTGCTATTCATCACCAAAGGAAGTCAGGACTGGAACTCAAGCAGGTCAGGAAGCAGGAGCTGATGCAGAGGCCATGGAGGGATGTTACTTACTGGCTTGATTCCCTTGGCTTGCTCAGCTTGCTTTCTTATAGAACCAAGACTACCAGCCCAGGGATGGCATCACCCACAATGGGCCCTCCCATCCTTGATTGCTAATTGAGAAAATGCTTTATGGCTGGATCTCATGGAGGCATTTCCTCAACTGAAGCTCCTTTCTCTGTGATAACTCCAGCTTGTGTCAAGTTGACACACAAAACCAGTCAGCACAGATGGCTAGCCAGACTAGCCTTCAAGCAGCTCAGAGTTCAGCGAGAGACTCTGCCCTTAGATACAAGGTGGAAACCCATGGAGGAAGACAGGCCTATATACACATACACCCACACTCACGTGAGAACATGCATGCACACAGATGCACACCTCATCCAGGCATCCACATGTGAAAACACTGAAGCAAGTCTAGAGTGACCCAACAGATGCTAAAGGTTGTCTTCTGATGGGGTAAGCCAGAGATTCTTCCCTTTCATGAGTCTAAATATACTGATTTCACAAATATGATCTAAGAGATAATACTATGCTGTACTACACATAGGGTATTTATTTTATACTATTCCGGATCTTGTTTGTCAAGCAGTGATTTTGGATAATATAAAACGTCAGATTATTACTTAGTTATTCTGTAATTCTGCAAATATCATAAACTTTAAAACCACCCAATGAATAAACCAGGAAAGCCTTAACTGTGGCTCCTGGAGGCACTCTGAATCTTATAAAGCTAGACACCAGAATTGATGCACAAAGCCAGTGCCTAGAAAGAAAATGACCGGTGGTGAGAGTGCCTTAGGTTTTTGAACTCCACGGCACGGCTGATCACTGACAGTCGCTCAGCTTAACACAGCTGCAAACGAGATGCATTCAGCAGCAACCGAGCTTCAAGGTCTGAACTGTGAGCTTTTCATTGATTGCTTTGGAAGTGTCATACAGGAGAAATGTGTTCACATCACTTCCACCCTCCCTCTCCACGCTGACTCCTCTAGTGTCCCCTCACTCTCAAATTCATGCCTTAGTTTTATATGTTTTATATAAAAGCTATTAAACAAAATGGAGAAATCTGCAAATAGTTGTGAAACATATCATTTAATGAATACTAATAACCATAAGTGAAAAGCAGAAAGACCATGATGCTGCTGCTGCTGCTGGTGGTGGTGGTGACTGTGGCAATGGTGATGATGGTGGTGGTGGTGGGAGAGAGAGAGAGGCAGGCTTGCCTTTATTCTAACCATGTGTTCTTCCTCTGGTGTGTGACCAGTCCTTTGCAAGGCAGATGTTTATTGTATATTGAAGCCCTCAGAAATTCAGCCACCAAAACTGTCAGCAACTAATTCAAAACATAGTCCCTGATAATAAGAACTGCACAAAGACTAGCAAAACACGAGGATAGTCTTCCTAACGACAGCAACAGAAACCCCAAGAGGAGGAAATAACATAGATAATCAGTTTTTTTAACGGCAGACAAAAGCCAAGAGCACTTTTAACAAGAGCTACTACCTGAAACTGAGGTCAGAGAGTAAGAGGAGGCTTCAGAGGAGGCAGCCACAGCGCCGGGCACCGAGCCTGGAAGGAAGTGGGACCAACAAGCAGACCAACTATGGCCTCACCTGGCAGGGGAACAAAGGATGTTTTCAGGAGCTGTGGTTAAAACCCTCACTATGACATCTACTCCACGGCAGCCATGTCTCAGAAAAGTATCTTAGGACTGGCCAGAAAGTGTAGATTTTACATAATTAATTACATAAAAATCAAATATATATTAATATTCAAAAAAGAAGAAAAGGAAATCCTAGTTCTGGATACTTAGTAAACAACATTTTGCTGACCTTAGCATTTCAAGACCACAAAGTTTGCTTTTCCATGTCACTCAGACTACGCATGTACCGTTTTCATGTTCCTTATCTAAGGTTAGTCGGAAGTAGATTAAAGAAATAAGCTGTGGCTGTTAATTTATGAAAGTTAATGCCACCTTTGTACACATTTAAACAGATTCAGTGGGAAGACGAGAGAGAAACGCCAGTTAGCAATTTCCCATTGGAGGAATGCAAGATTAAGTCTGGAAGGCATCACAGTATAAACGGAGAGATGCCGGGAGAAGCAGCCTCGAGTTGGCCGGATTATATTCTAACCAGTGTATCTCCTAAGTATTTTGAGTCACTCGACTTTCAGTATCTTCTACAGAAACAAGCTCTACCAGTCTCAGAACTAAAGCCTTATTGTTCTGATCCTTCCTCCCATTGCTTGTACCTTAAATGCTGAATAACCAAACCATACAGCTACAGATTCTATTAGGTAAAAGATACAGGGGGACTGCAGGTCGCGTGGACTCCTGTGGCCTATCACTTTAACCATGGGGTCCTTGGGAAACTGAGACAGTATCCACTCGTCTCTCCCACATTTCCAGAACTTGTGTCCATTCTTATTTCATTATTTCATGCGTATGAGTGTTTTGCCTGCGTGTATGTCTGTGCACCTCATGCATGAAGGGCTCAAAGGGGCCAGAAAAGGGCACTGGATCCCTGGAACTGGAGTTGCAGATGGTTGTGAGCTGCCATGTGAGTGCTGGAACCTGAACGTAGGAGGTCCTCTGCAAGAGCAGCCAGAGCGTTTACCCACTGAGCTGTCTCTCCATCTATGCTCAACTCCATCTGTGTTTTCAGCACCAAGTATGAAGCATATGTGTCTTAAGGGCTTCTGAGTTTTAGTTTCTAGGAAAACATTGTTCCACAGAAATAAACTGTTGTGTTCCTCTCTCATGACAAATCAAATTCCTAAATCTTGAGGAACAGTAAACCATAAAGGAGACAAAAATCATGTAAGAAACCATGAGGGCCAGGCCTGAAATCCCAGCTCTTGAGAGAAAGACTCAGAACAAGGAGTTTAAGGCCTGCCTTGGTTACATGAGACCCTGTGTCAAAAAAACAAAACAAACAACAAAAAAAACAGCAAAAGAAGAAAGGAAAAACTGAAATACTAAGTACTTGATCTCTTGTTAGACAATTCTCATAGGTCAAGCTTTAAAATGTTCTAAAGTTTGCTGTGGTTGCTCTGCATGTAATGGTCTAAATTATAGGCAGGGGTACAGAGATTAACACTGCATCTATAGTTATGGATGCTGAGGATAAAAAAAGATGCAGAGAAAATAAAAAGATCCCATTATATACACATACTATAAATGCAAAAATATACAGATAGAAATATCATCTACAATGAAGTCACCTGGGGTAACCATCACCAACATTTCAACAATTTGCCTTCAGTCCTATTTCTGTGTAGGCTTAGTTTTTTCAAAACCTGCTTTAATAAGGTTCTTAAATGCTTTAACCTCCCTTCTAGCCCACCACCCACCAGAGGTAGTAGAAAGGAAAGGTTAATAGGGAGAAGGAGGATGTGGACCTGCTTGTAACCAGTTCTTTGGGGCAATTCCAGTCTGTTGTCAGAATCAGCAGTTCAGTTCACATGAATCAGCAGTGTTAGCTCAATCCACTCACAGACACCTTTCATGAATCAACAGCAGGTCAGTCCTGAAGAAGCCGTGAGACTGCCAATCTCCACAAGTCCACAGAAGATGCAAAAAGCCAATGGGATATCATGAGAAGTTCTTTGGTGCCTTCTCTCTAGGAAGTCAGCAAAGAAAGCAAGGTGAACCAATGGCACAGCATTGCCCACTGCCTGTTGGATTATATGTATACTCTTTCCAAATACCATGTGTCCTCTCTAGAGACTGCTCTAGCCAAACATCGCATGCCCTTTTTCCAGCAGCTTTCTTTAAAACACCACATGTCTGTTCTCAGCACAATATCCTCTCATAAGACAGGACAAAGCATATTATAAACCCTGTATCTAGGGCCATGGAGAATTAGAACTACCCATGTATTTTATTGCATAAATATATTGATCATTTTCAATTAATGTAAGAGTGGCTTTCCTATAAATGGCAACTTCTGTCTCTGTCCATATACAATCTTTATTCACAGAACCTTAATACAGGGTTTATATGAGTTACTTTGGAATTGTTCTTCTGAAAGGAAGTCAGACAACCTAGCTGGCGCAAGGGCTTGCTGTACAAGTCTGGCTACAGAAGCTTGATCCCTAGAATCCACATTAAGGCAGAAGGAGAGAAACGACTTTACACAAGTATCTCTCACCTCCATAGTCATGCAATGGCATACGCACTCCCACACTCACACTTCCACATACACACAGTGGAGTGCACACTCCTGCACTCACACCTCCATAGACACACAGTGGCATGCACACCCCTGCAGTCACACCTCCATAGACACACAGTGGCATGCACACTCCTGAATCACATATCCACTCCATGCATGCATATATTATCCTTGTGATCAAATTTATCCCTTTCCAAACTCTGGGAGCCGACATGATTCAGATACTTTCTAGAATTCACCATTGAACTCAAAGACTGAGATAGATTTAGATACAAAGTCCTTGTGCATCGGTTACATGTGTAGGCGCAGACCTGAGGGCCTGTGGGTGTGCATGAACATGTGAGAGTGTGCGCAAACATGCATACAAACACACAGAGAGAAAGAGAGAGAGAGAGAGAAAGAGAGAGAGAGAGAGAGAGAGAGAGAGAGAGAGGAAAGAGATACCTCTAGTTGGCATTAAAGGGATCTTGTTATTTTGGATTTTGCACAATATCAATCAAGCATATTTCGCAGCAGTTATCTACTTTGGAAGACTTTTGTGACTACTTCACAAACAACAGAAAATGTTCCATGTATCCAAGAGCAAAGCTGCTAGGAGGCAGAGCCAAGGGCTTTCTTAGGGACTTGGTTGTTCCATCAGGAGTGCTCTCAGCTGCCATGGTGACAGATACCATGGAGACAGCCATGCTTTGTCAGATGCATCCCAGAGGATTCTGGTTATGCAGCAGCTGGGGGAGAATTGCACTTTTGCTACACTGTTGAGATTGTAACAATATTCATGCCTTATTTTAAACTCTGGATCTAGGGTTTGTTTTAAATATTTGTTTGCTTATTGGGGTGAAATTACCTGCGTGCATATGGTACAATATTCCCATAGAAGTTAAAAGACAGCGAGTGGCTTGTAAGAGTTATTTTTCTGCTTTTACCATGTGAGCTCCAGGGATTGAACTCAGTTTGTCACACTTGATGGCAATCACCTTCACCCTATGAACCATCTCGCCAGCTTACCAGCTCTGTCTTCTTTCCTCTTCCTTCCCTTCCTTCCTTCCTTCCTTCCTTCCTTCCTTCCTTCCTTCCTTCCTTCCCTCCCTTCCTCCCTCCCTCCCTCTCTCCCTCTCCCTCTCCTTTCCTTCTTTCTTTCTTTCTTTCTTTCTTTCTTTCTTTTTCTTTCTTTCTGTCTATCTGCCTTCCAGCTTTCTTTTCATGTTACACATGTGCAACAAACAAGCAAACCTAATAGAGCCAATACAAAAATAAGAAAAGGTTACAATATTCAATCAAATATCTATGTAGAATCTACAGAAAACTGTATCATATTCAGGATACCTGGGAGTTTTCAGATGCCTTTGGCAATAGGTAACAATTGCAGTGTGAATAATTTAAGTCCCTAGGCAGCCTCCGACTTTAATGACAGTTCATGTCTCATTAGTCAGACCAAGGTTAATTCTGACCGTGTTAGTGCTTACCCTGTGCCCCATTTTTTCATTTAAGCCTGAAAGTTACATATGACTGGTGCTTTACAAGCATAGTTGTTTATGGTAGAGAAACAGGAGGTACAGAACAGAAATTGAGACCTCACGATCTTAGAGGCTGGGCTAAAGTTTATATGGTAACCATTGGTTACCATACTTCCAACATTTTCCGAACACTGACACGGTAGCAAAACTAAAGCCCAAATCAGAAGTCCTGGGGTTTTAACCTGTGGCTCAAGGTGATGGTTAGCCATGACAAAGCGGGCTCCAACACTCTCTATGCTCGCCCTGAGAACCCAGCATACTTCTCCCAAAAGCACTCAAGCACTCAACAATTTTCACTAAACAACAATGCTCCCCATAAAACTTCAGGTCTGGTTGGCTTATTCTATCTGCTCCATCTTTTCCAAATACCATTCTGCCTCACAATCTAATCTTTCTCTCTTCAAACTCGAGGAGACAACATGATTCAGATGCCCTCTGCTGACTCTTAGAATTTACCCTTGAACTCAAGGACTGAGATAGAATTGTATACATAATCCTTGTACCTCTGTCTGTGATCTTTAAAGTTACATGTGCAAAGGAGGACCCAGGAGCCTGTGAATGGCAGATTCCTAGCCCCGACTTCTGATTTTGTAAGCCTTCCAGAATCCAGTCATTTTACTAAGGTCCTCTGATGTTTTGAAACTGTTGAGCTGAAGGCTGAGAAGCTGAAGAAGCACCACCCTAGCCTTTCACATACCTGGAGTCCCAAACACAGTGGAGACAATGAGATTCCTGCTTCTGTGCCTGGTTGCCCAGCATAGAGCCTTCAGCTCTGAGGCCCAAGCATGGGAAAAGCAGCAAGCCTTCAGTACTCACAAAGGAGGAGGCAGAAGGTGCTAAAGGATACAGAAGTCTGCCCTTAAGCATCTTATCTTCTGAGCCAGTGTGTGTTATCTGCAATGATCCAGGTGTGTAAATCCACTTTCATTTCTCACACTGTAGAACTAAGACATACATTGAACAAAGACCAGTCCCAAGCTCTTGAAGCAAGAGTAATTTGGGCTTTATATTTGCTATCAGAAGGTCAGGAAAAAATAGCTAAAATAATTGCACCTAGAGGCTTTATCAATAGCATGTGATCTTTAAGTTAAACTTCAGAGAAAAGACCCCTTTTCATACTTCTGTTGCAGCCCCCTCCACCACTAGGCACTGGCTTCCGTCATGTCTTCCCCAGGCTGGACTTATCCCCTCAGCTTGCTTTCCAGCATTTGTATGGCAGCCTTGTTCTCTTCTTGGCAATCCGAGGGAAGCTATCTCAGCCCACAGCATGGCAGTCATTGTTGTAAATAGCATTGACTAATTTATCCTTCCAAAATGCTTAGAATAGCATTTAGACGCCAAGATACTTGGAGTGGGGAAAGAGTGTTATTTTTGTAAGAAATACTATTTTAGGGGACACTGAACACCAAGAGACAGAAATGGGCCGTTATGTTTTGCTAGGAAATTTCCAAGCAAAAACTAAAACCAGTACGTCTACATTTCCTGAGTGAGATAGTTGGTCACTGTTCCCTCGTTCTCAAATGGGGTCATGCTATCTGATTCAGTAACCTCCTGGAGCCAGGGGATAGGTGAGTAGTGAATAGGTGCTTAGCTGACTCAAGAGAAAGACAGGTAGAAGCCGGGGCCACAGCTTCCTTGGCCAAAAGAACTGTGCCCTATCCTTCTACTGTCTTCCTAATTAAGGTCCAGTGTTTGTTTATTAGCTAAAAGAACTGTGCCCCATTCTCCTACTGTCTTCCTCCTTAAGGTCCAGTGTTGTTTATTCGCTTTGTTTTGTGATTAATGGTTTCTCATATTAGCTGGAGATTTAGCGCAGTCGGTAAAGTGCTTACTCGAGATTCATAAAGTTCTAGGATTGCTCTCCGGCACCATGGAAACTGAGCTTAATGTGGCACACCTGTAATCTCAGCACTCAAGAAACAGAGGAAGATGCGTTTGAGACTATCTTTGGCTATATAGTGAGTTCAAGACCAGGCTGGATACAGGAGACTGTCACAAAACAAAACAAAAAACCAAAAAGTATAATCCATCTTTTTGCTTTATTTTCTTTAGTTTCTCTACAGTTCATATTCTTGTCTACTTAATGCACTTTTCCAATCTTAAATTTTCCTCATGTCTCCTGGGAAGTAAACTTGGATGTTTCTTGTGTCTTCATTTATTACTTTTATCTCCAAAAAATAGCAACTGTCTGGAGAAACTGTCACAAGTGATCTAAGACACCTACAATAAAGACCATTCTATGCAAGGGCAAACATGATCATATTGGTATCTGGGTGTCCAGGAACCTATGTAAATGCTGGGTACACATGGTGTTGTGCCTTTTTCTTGGGCTTTTATTGCTGTGAATAGACACCATGACCAAGGCAACTCTTATGAAGAAAATCATTTCATTGGGACTGGCTTACAGTTCAGAGGTTTAGTTCATTATCATCATGGTGGGAACATGGCAGCATGCAGGCAGACACAGTGCTGGAGATATAGACGAGAGGTCTACATCTGGATCAGCAGGCAGCAGAAAGAAAGGGTGACTCTAGGCCTGGTTTGAGCAACGGAAACCTCAAAGTCCACCCTTAACAACACATTTTCTCCAACAAGGCCACACCTCCTAATAGTGCCACTCCCTGTGAGCCTGTTCAAACCACCAAAGCCTTGGAAGGTGGAGACATGGTATCCCCAAAGCAAGCTGGCTAACACAACTACCTGTATCTAGCTCTGGGTGTCACCAAGAGACCCTGCCTCAGTGCATAAGTGCATAAGAGCAGTGGAGGATGACTCCTACGAGAGCACAGACACATGCATACACACATGCAGATGTGCACCTACACACATACAAAACAATGTCTATACATACAAAATGAAAAACCGAGGGGGAGCCACTGAGGAAGATTCCAGACATCAAGCTCAGGTTTCAACAGGCACATGCTCACTCACACAAGCATGCATGTGCACCTGGAAGTATACCATACTCACAGTACGCACTTGTATTCACACACACACACACACACACACACACACACACACACACACACAAGCATGCCTAACCCCTGGATGCACACCATACACACACAAAGAAAAAGAAAAACATTGTATGATCATCCATGGTCCCTACATGTAAGAATGGGACTCCTCCCAGCTTGAATCTAAGCCCCATCACTATGGTGTGACTTTGGAAAGTTACTTAACACCTTCAAGTCTTTCGCTCCTCATCCATGAGGCATGGACTATAATCTTTAAATAAGGGAACTGTTATGAAAATTAATGGAAAATCAGAAAGCATCTAGTTCGCTCTCTGAAGCACGGTAGGCATTAGCCCCTCCTCCCATATTTCTCAAAGGATTTCACCTTGGCTTAAATTTCTTCACCCACAAATGAGTCTGCTGAGCACTCAGTCTCCACACTGGCCTCAAAGACTTGTCATACTGCTCCAGTCTTCCCTGCTTCTCTATCCTACCCAGGACCCAACACAATGTCTGTGTGACTTAATGTACTATCTGCCTTCACCAATCCTGTCCACAGTATGTTTTGTCTGTCTGTCTGTCTGTCCATCCATCCATCTCTCTGTCTCTCTCTGTCTGCCTCTGTCTCTGTCGCACACACACAGACACACACACACACACACACACACACACACACACAGCTTTTATGTCTGGTTTTCTTTTGGGTGTCCTTTTTATATATCTTTACCCGGTTTGAGCTCAAGATGTTTTATAAACTGGCTACTTTTCACTGCCTTTAAATCATCTCTTCCTACTGCGTCCCTTAATACCAACTGGAGCCCAAACATTTAAAGTAAACTGATACATGCCAGTCGTTACTTACGTTTCCACCTCCCAATTGTAGAGAACCTGTCTTTATTCACCCTCATTGCTGCTGCTTTTAGCACATGACAAGAACAGGACATATTCAACAGCTCCTGGCTCAGTTAAAACTCAGAAGTGTGCAGAGTACAAACATGGTTTCCACTGCTTGGAAAGCCTCATGCAGGTAGCCCTCTGGCCAGGCTAACTGACATGACCAGAAAGTGTGGTGAAGAGATAACATTTTCTCTAAAACAGCCAAGCGTTATGTTACTCTCTTGTCAACTTCCAACTCATGTAGGGAACAAGGCCTGTGAAAATGTAGACACACAGGGGAGGATGGGAATAAAATGGGCATGGTTCTATAAAGGCAGACATCTTGTGGTGTTGGAACCATTTGGGAACTTTGCTTACATGGTGGAAACTGTATAGCTCTATAGAAGATAAGACTGTAGAGGCTTTAACACAGAGACACATGCTCACACTCTCTCTCTCTCTCACACACACACACACACACACACACAGAGAGAGAGAGAGAGAGAGAGAGAGAGAGAGAGGTGAGTACAAGGGTACAAGGCTAGGAAAACTTAATCTCAATTGGGAATTGACTTAGTATCCATGCCACAGGTATGACATGCTTGTTCTATTGTCATTTGAATCTGAAATGTCCCCATCTTGTGTTTTGAAGACTTGTACCCTATTTGGTGGCACTAGTTTGAGGGCTTCTGGAGACCTTGGGAAGTCTCCTGAAGGAAGTGGGTCACTAGAGGTGTGTCATTGGTAGGACACTCTCCCCAGCTACTTCCTAGTGCTCTCTGCTTCCTGGTCCGCCTTGATGCAGCAGCCGTCTGCTGCCCCACACTCCCGCTTCACGAGGTCAAGCGGAGTGCATGAAACCAAGGAACTATGCCAGAAACTTCTGAAACTAGAAGCAGACTTTCGGTGGTGCATTTTGTCACTGTAAGACAATGTAGTTGATTTTGCAAAATGTCAGCACTGGCTGAAAGAGACTGCACAGCATGTGGGCATCTGAGTGCTGTTTCTTACAATTGTGAGTTTCTTAGTAAACACTACCATTTAAAAGTGAAAGGTAAAAAGGCAGAACACAAATTATAAAGGGACAAGGGACCCGGTTAGAGCACACCCTCTAATTCTATGTTAAAATTAGTTTAAGCTTCCTGCTTTAGCAAAGAAGTTAAGACAAAAAAGGAAAGTTTTGTTTTATTTGTTTAATAAATATTCATCCAACGTATAATGAATAAAGTAAGCATCATTAGCTAATAAAACAGAGTTTAAGAGAGTTGACACTTTCCATGAATATCAATTGCAAAATTATTTTCCGCATGGTGTGTTCATGTGGACGATGTAAAGCAACAGTATAGTAATTCCCACTAGAACTGTATATGTATTCACGTATGTGTGGGAGTACTCATGTATGTGCTGGCACACAGGTATGCACACACTCATGTATATGTGGAGGCCTGGTAACAATCTCAGTTTTTCAGATGCAACACGTTAATTTTTCTAGTAGTCTCTTACTGCTCTGAGTTTCACTCAGTAGACGAGGCTGGCCAAACAGTGAGCTCCAGAGATCTGCCTGTGTCTCGTGTTCCAGGATATCTGATCACACTGTAGAAAGCCCTGCTTTTTGGTTGTGGTGTGGCTCAGCCTTAGCACACACCTTTAATCCAAGAGCTTTCTGCTTGAATACTGTAGACAGGATTACATAAAGTCAACTACAGGTCAAGAAGCAGAGCAAGCAACCAATTGACAGGAAGTGAACACAGTAGTAAGACAAAGCCACAGAGAGTAAGAGGGAGTCAGGAGGAGGGATGAAGAGAGGAACAGAAGGTAGGAAGGAGGAACACTCCTCTGAAGGATGTCTTTTGAGACTGTGTAAGAGAGAGACATTCCTGTTGGATGTAGGCTGAGGAGGATGGTCAGCTTGGGTGCTTTCTCTGCCCCTCTGAGCTAGCAAGCTTTCACCTCAGCATCTGGCTCCTGAGACTTCATTGGTAAAATTGAATGATTGAGGTTTATCAAAAGACAACAGTCCTGTTCTTCACTGGTGGGCACAGCTGGTGGGATTAAAAAGTACCACATCTGTCTTTTTATATGTGAGTTCTGGGGATCCAGCTTGAGTTCTTATAGTTTACTGACTGAGCTATCTTCCCAGCCCCTCATCTCAGAACTTGCCTGCCCTGGCTGGAGCTGCCATAGCATAATATTTTCCTGGCTGTCAGTCATCCTATGGTAAATCTACATTTAAATTTCTGGCATTTATTTATGTGTACTAATACCTCCTGTTTCCTAGTGATGAACTTAGCTAGGGTCAGAGACGACAGAGGATGTACAAATAGTGATGTTGATAAGTAGTAGAGTCAGGATGCTGCCCAACTCAGTGATGCATTTGTGTATACTAGATCCACAGTCCAAAGCCTAGAGAGAAGGAAGGCCGGCCTGAGAGACTTGTGAGGATCACTCTGTCATTCCTGTGATGATAGGTTGTATCTACATGGTGTCTATTTCAAGAAAGGAAACAGCAGGAATCCTAATCGGGCGTCAAAAGTACAGTATGTAAGGCTCTTGCTCACTGTGTAGGAGAAGCTGAAGATGGAAAACACAACCCCCACCAGTCCACCCTGTGTTAAACTCTGAGTCCAGGCTCAGCAACTCCATGACACACTGAGGAGCCTTGATGCCATTCCCCAGATTGGACCTGGGCATCCACGGCTTCAAGACTGCAGACCCTTGTCTGCGCCCTGGCCTCCCTGGCACAGAGAGTGTGTGATGGGGAGGAAATGTCAGTAGATGGTAATGCAGCCTGGGGCCACAGGAGGAGCTCTGAAGCCTGACAAACTTAGATCTGAAGTCTTCCTCCACAAATACAGTGAGACAGTAAAGAAGGCAGTGACTCTTGGCATTTTCTCAGAAGTGTGGCTTTTTCATAAGTTTGAAAGACAAATGCCTTTTAAAATCTTAGATAACAGCCCTTTCTCCCCGCTGTGTGTGCATTTCTGTGTCTCTATACACTGACCAGAACAGTGAGTCTTCTGTAAATGCTGCAGCCACTTAAAAGTCAGGAAATTGAGTGATGAGTGTGCTTGGTGGGTCGGTCGGTAAGGACACCACCTCCAGACGTGTGAGGTAGCTTAGAACTGAAAGTTCTTAAAGGAATGTCATGTGTGCAGAACTTTCCAAATTCATCAGTATTTTAGTGAGAGTTGCTTTAAGATCATTTCAAAAAAGCCATTTATGACTAAATGCATTCTGAAATGACTCTCAAAACACCTCAAAGTTACTGCATATTACTGCATTTGGATATCAGTATCTTTGAAAAAAATACACTAGCAGAGAAGACTAAGTTAGCCAACACATCATAGCTGTCATCTTTATGCAAATGAAAACACATATCGAAGAAGTGCTGGGCCTGTAGTTGAAGAAGATTGGTCAAAAGATGTGTCCGGGTTCTTTTGATTTCAACATTAACAATATATGTACATATTGTTGAATGAATATCATCTGGTCATGGTTTTTTTCCTTTCAAGACTTAAAAAACATAATTATAAACATCTTTGACTCACTCAATATGAGCTAGGATTTGCTATTTCCATCATTATGAAAGAAGAAATGCTTTTCTGACTTCTGAACTTCTAGATCATAATACCTCCTGAAAAAAAAAAAAAGACACTGAGCAATTGTTAACTATGCATGTGTATGTGGAGGGCGCTCATCTTCAGGAGGCAAAGCCACACAATCTTCTTGTTTCTGTTCCTTTTGAGCTCCTGGGGTAGTGTACCCCCCCTGCATTTTTGAGCAGGCTTGCCCATAGCACTTTTGCAATAATCCACCATTTTTGTCTTCTTACTTTTTTTTCACTAACACTAACGTGCTCCTGAATTTCTGCACCTTAGTGAGGTTAGCTTTGTGGATTCCTTCTGTCTCTGAGGGGGAAAAATATCCACGGCTGCTTGGGTAGCTTCCCAAACTTTAAGATTATTACTTTAAAAAAAATAGAAGTACTCTCTAGATTAGGAGAGGTTTGCAAAATTGCAAGTGTTTGCGAAACTTTACCACTGCGCTGTTAATGTTTAATGAGATCATTAGTTTCAATCTAGTTTCTGGTCTTTGTTCACTAATGCATGTTCAGCAAAAGAGACATTTTTTGATGATTTTATACAGTAAGACGCTGCTTCAAAATCAGTCTCTCCCTTCTGAGATGATTTATTGAAAATGTTTAGCTTACATTGATGTACAAGGCAATTTTTCATAATAAGTACCCGTTGGGTTATTATGGTGGCTGTTGCATGACGTCAAAATGGTCAGTAATGACCTTCAAAGAACATTCCTAACTCATCCATGGCTAAGACACAGAAGGCAGTGTTGCTCCTCCTTGAACCAAGAACACAAGGAAAAATGTTCAACAGTGGTAGCCCTGACGCTTACCCAGTATGTCTATTCGTAGGAATGTTTGGACTGGCAGGTAAGAGAAGAATCAGCCAATATCAGTGTGAACCATAAAACCACCCCTGAGCTGAGCAATCCCACCCATAACCCAGACACAGATTATACCATCCCAAAACCATCAGTGTAAGAATTTTCAAATTAAACTTTTTCTTATGAATGTTAGGTTAGGACACTACGGTTTGAAAGATAGCAACAAAGAATTGATAAAGGTCCTTTCCTAACCTCCACAATTGAATCTAGTTTATAGTGAGTTTGTTACTTATCACTGTGACCAGGTACTCGGTGAGCAACTAAGGATGAGTGGTTTGTTTATTTTAGCTGAAGGTTTCAGGTGACACAGTCTGTCACGGCAGGCCAGGCCTGTCTCTACTGTTTCAATCCAGCCACCCAGGCCCCGGCCTCCACAGAATCATCCCACACACAATCCAGGAACCAAGCACTCAAAATGTGAGCCTGTGAGGCACATTTCAGAATCAGCCGGTAGCAAACAGGGTTGACCAGAAAATGTTTTAATCACACAAGTGGCTCAGAAACACAATGTCGTCTGCGTGCATTCTGTTTAAAGTTGTAGAGGGAACTCACTGAGAAGAAATCAATGTCATTAGAAGAATTTATGAGTTACAAGACCCAAGGAAAGGGACATACCTCATCACACAGGGCTGTGGGAATGTATTATGTTTTCATCAAGAGACAGAACCAACAAGAAAAAAAGTACTGGCTATATATGAATGAATATTCATGAGGGAGGGAAAGCCCAGCAGAGTGAACAGTTTAGGACTTGTTATTCCATTCTAGAGGGTTTCAGACAACAATGATTCCTGATTGCATCATACCTAGCCATGGGGAGCTATAGGGAGAGGAAATATTGTCTGGGTATTTGAGTTTAGCTTGCATATATGAGTTCTGTTTGCAAAGAAGTAATTTACTGTCTTAAGAAATTAGCCAGCCATTGGAAAAAGCATTCTCTTCCTTGTTCTGTAATCATCACACGCTGGTTAGAATGGTTGTAAATAAACAAATGAATGCTGGTAAGACAACTGAGCAAAAGAAGTTATATACTGATGGCGGGAAAGCAAATTACCACAGCCATTGTGGAGAACAGGACAAAGTCTCTAAAACTCTAAAATTAGACCAAGCATAGAATGTAACAACATCAGTTCTTAATGGTTCCAATGAGAACAAAACCAGCAGAACAAAGAGATTTAGGATAACTGTGTTTGCTGCAGTGGCCATACTAACTAAATAGGAGGTCAACCTAGGCAGCTGACCACAAGGAACACATCAAGGGTAGACAACAAATGCATGGAGAAAATGCGGTGTGTGTGTATCTATGTGTATGTGTATGCATGTATGTACACACATATACATACATACCATATAATATACATTATATATAATATATTAATATATGTAATATATTATATATAATGTGATATATATATATGCATTATAGAATATTATTCAGCCACCAAGATGAATAAAATCATGTTATTTGCCATGAAATGGATGGAACTAAAGGACATTTTACGAAGTGAAATAAGCAAGACAGAACAATGAGTCTGGCATGTTCTCTCTCGTGTGTGGAAGCTGATGACAAATGTAATGAGAGAAAGAGGCTGCATTTAGTCACCACCTGCTGTATGCACACAATCAAGAACATACCCCACTAATATGTTCAATTGATACGTGTAATCAGACTTCTAGATTTAAAAGGTATGCAGCTAAGTGAAGATTATTAAAAGAAAGGTGAACAGCTAATACGCACAGAGGAGGCACATAGTAAATACAGATATCAGAACACACAAGGAAGGGAATAACAAACACTATTAGCATACATAGAGACTATAAGGTTTTAAGAGTCTGATGTTAATTTGGTTTATCAGATTGCTGCTCGTCAAGCCCCCATAACTGATGTTAGTCTTCTTGCATGTTTTGTCTTATTGTATTTTTGTCTTGTATTCTTTTGTCACTTCTCACCGTCTTCCCTCTTTCCAGCTATATAGCCCATAATATCTTTTATCTGTGCTTGAAAGAATTACAAAAACAAAGCAAAGATTGTGCTCTTTCATGTAAATCCACCAGTGACTGGCGAATGGCAGGCATTTCCCCTGGGCGGGTGCAGGGATGTGGTGTGAGCCAGTGAATGAGGAATGATTGGTGGAACCTGCAGGCCTTAGAAACCAACCCAGTTATGAGCTTGGGAAGCCCAGTGGGGAGTTTTCTGAGAGGAGTGTCTGGAAGGAGGCCCAGGAACAGGCAACAGGCGAGCTGGAAGCTGGGGTTACCCCGGGGGCTCAGGAGAGGCCTCCCAGCCTGTGCCAGAAGCTGTGTACTGTTAAGGGCTGGGATGGAAAACAAGGCTAGGCTGAGAGTGAGCTAAGCAGAAACCCAGGCTGCTCCTTAATGTTGCCAGGCTGCCCCTCGTAAGCATGCCCTGCCGAGTGGCAAAGGAAGCTGGATTGCAGCCTGTACTGTTCAAGGTACATGGCTGAAGCCTCCTAGAGATGACTTGCTTCATTTTTTTTTCCCTCCTTGTTTCTGACTTTTGTCTTTTGAGAACCGGTTCACAGACCACAAAACACCATTTTTAACAGTATGTAAATGGTTTATACTCAGTCTAGTCACACAGTTGCACAATCATCGAATTTCAAAACAGCTCCTTTTCCTCTAAAGAAACCCTGCCCGTCTGCCATCATGTTCCGTTTCCGATCGTTGGCCTGGTCTACTTCCTATCCTGCCTGCCTCACCTGAAGATTTTGTGGACACAGAATTGCTGAAGCAGCCTCTATGGCGCTGGTTCCTGTTCTTACTCTTTCAAGGCCTGTTCACCTTTAAGCTTCTTTCAGTGCTCCCTTCTTACAGAGCCAAGCCTGCCAGAGAAGAGCCTTCCACAGAGACCTCTCAGCCCCAGTGCAGGCAGGGTAGGAATTGATAAAGCCTGAAGATTCAGTGCTGCTTATTAAACAAATTTATTTCCCATTGTAAAACAAGATGCTTTCTCAAGCCGCCTGTGCAGCCTGTGTGAGGATGTGCTTGGCCCAGGCAGGGGTGGGGTGGGGGCAGTTGGGTAAAGTTAGCTAAAACTAGGACAGAATGGAGTTACTTTGGGCAGTTAAGTTCTGGCTGTGAAATGTTCTAGTCTGCATACACTGATTTGCCCAGCCCTTGACTGATGGGCAGATAGTTTAGTTGCTGTTTACGGTGGTAAACAGAGCAGCTGTGACTAATTATGCATGCATCTCATGTGTGCCTGTCTTCGGTGCTGTTGGATATAAATGCACCAGTGGAAATGCTGGGTCACACTGAAACTGAGGACCTGCCAGACGGTTTTCCAAGTGACCGTGCAACTCCGTCTTCCCGCCATCGGGTGCAAGCGTTCCCGTTGCTCCTTGCCCTTGCCAGCGCTTGGCACTTTTCTTGTCTTTGCTGATTCACACTGTGATGAGTGCAAAAAGTGCTGGCTCATGCTGACCCGAGCGGGTGAAGCATCTTTCTAGGTGACACTTAGTCATCTTCCCTGGAGAACGTCATTGTCCATTTGTAACTGAACCTGTCTTAACTGATGATGTGTAAAAGTAATTTGTATATTCTCAATAAAGGCCCCTTATCACAAACAAAAGCTATATCACACTTGGGCATCAAGCACTTAATCTTCTGAGCCTGGGACTTTTTTTTTTTTTTTAAAAACGCAACAAGTTCTTTTTATTTAGGAGCTAGAGCAACATCCATATTTTTTTTTAGTTCTTCTTGAGTTTGTTTTGTTAAGTTAAATTATTAGTGAAACATATGCTTTGTCTAAATTTTCTATTTTGTTGCCAAATACATAATGGTACTTTCCTATAGTTTAAAAATTATATGCAAATACATAATCCTTTTCATGCTGAAAAAAGTTTCTATCTTTTTCCCCGACCAATAACACCAAAGGTCTTCATATTTTATTGTCAGGATACAGCAATTGGTTTATTGTAGTTTTCTGATTTTATCACTAGACTTTGGATGTTTGCCTGTGGGTATGCCTGTGCCTGTGGAAGCTGGAAGACAATCTCAGGGGGCGCTCCTCAGGTGTAGACGCCATCCTCTACCTTTTTATCTAATCAGAACAGAGTCTTTTACTTAGCTGGCTCTCACCAAGTAAGCCAGCGAACCCAGGAATCCACCAATCTCTGTCTTGCCAGCGCTAGACTTACAACCATGTTTCAACAGGCTACTTAACATCATTTCTGGGGCTCAAACTCAGATCTTCATGTTTTCAAGACAGGCACTATTACAGCTGAGCTATCTCCCTAGCCCTAGACTTTTTTTTAAAAAAAGCTATTTTAGGTTCTCTGCCAACGCACACACACAAATAAAATACAGCAAGTTCCTCTATGCTTCCTGTCTGGTGCACACATAGCCTTCCCGTTAGCAACAACTCCTGCTTGAGAGGTAGGCACATTTGTTGTGTTGATGAACTTATGGTGGCTCATCATAATCACTCAAAGGCCACAGTTTACACAGGCAATCCCTCTTGTGTTGTACACTCTGTAGTTTGGGACAAAGTTACAGTGATGTTGTATGACATTATAGTCCCATGTATTGTACTCAGTGCACAGTCTATTTATCCTTCCTGTCTCAAGTGTCTGGCAGCCACTGATTATTGACTGTTTGACTGTGTTTTGGTGTTTAGGATACCGTGTAGTTAGAATCATACGGCATAAAAGGCTTCTTAATATAGTAATAATGCAAATAACCTCTATGTCCTTTAATGACTTAAGAGATGGTTTCTTTATAGTGTTGAATAATATGCCTTTGGCTACACTTACTAGCTCATTTCCCCATCCTCCTAATGGAGAAGAGCTCTGTTGGTTCTAAGTTTGTGCCATTATAAATGAGACCACTGTAAACACCTGTGTGTAGGGTGTGAGTGCACATCACTTCATCCTTAGGTAAATGTCAGAGATCACAGTTGCCGACTGTACAGGAAGGCACTCTGAAGGGAAACTACTGAGCTGTCTCCCAAAGTAACTGCACCATTTTGTGTTTTCACCAGCAAATGAGAGTCCCTGTTGCCACACATCTTAGCCAGCATTTGGTGATGTCAGGGTTTTGCTTCAGGTATTTTGATAGGTCTGCAATAATATTATTCTATTTTAGAATATCCTTCTGTGCTCAGAATGTCCTTCTGTGGGAACACAGAGGAGGTGTGTGTGTGTGTGTGTGTGTGTGTGTGTGTGTGTGTTCATTTACAATCTACATTGCCTCTTTGGTGAACTGCCTTAGGGGTTTGGGACCTATTTGGTAGACTTTGGTTTCTTATTACTTATTTCACTTTGTTTGGGATTTTAAGATTTTTCTATCAGCTTCTCCATTTGAGAAAACTTGCTGGAGTTTGATTACAGACATAGAAGAGCTGCTGGTTTCTGTTTGTTCATTATTCTACAGGGCAGTAGGAGAAAGATCTCTGAGGTTCTAGCACTGTTTCTTTACTTATTTCATTGAGTGCTATGATTGTCTTCCTGATTTTCTTTCTCTTCCTTCATGCACATTCACCTTTTCTACTTCTAATGTTTTACATTAATTTCCTAAGTTTTCTTTTCTGATGTATGCATTTCATGACATAATTTCTAACAAAATATAGCTTTAGTTTTATTCCATATGACATGTAGTGTTTCAATGTTTTCTTTAAAGAATTTAATTCCAATTCTGTTTTCCTTAAGCAAGTAATTGTTTTGAATGTTTATTATATGGTATTTTAAATATTTTAAATGTAGACTTCTTATCTCCGGGAGGGGTAAGCAGCAGTGTGTCATCTTTCCTTCTATAGCAGCTAGGGAAGTAGACAGATGAAGATGGCACAGTCACTTGTATAAAGTGTGAGACAGTGTGACGGTTAATGACTGAGACGAACTAAAGTTCAATATATGATTTTAGGGTCCAGGAATGGCCACACAAACCACTCAGGCGCCAATCTCAGTCAGGTGTGGATGGTTTATTGAACACACACTCCAAGACAGACTAATCAGGGACAGAGCCAGGAGTCAGGATCTAAAACTGCAACTGTAGGTAGTCCTCAGAACCAAGTTTTTATATGGGAAAAACAACAGACAGGTGCATCTGCAACATCTGCAACATATAGGCTATTAGACAAAGCAGTGCTGTCTGACCTTCAAGCTGATAGGATGGGTCTACAGGAAAGGAAGCTAGGGGATCCCCAGAGTCCATGGGGCTCCTTGACAACGTATGACAAGAAGTTGTTTTTGTTAGGACAAGGAACACTAGGTCAAGTTAAAGTTATGAGCTACAAAAATGAAGGCTGAGGGAATATGGCAGAGCTATTGTCAAGTCTTAATATTTAACAGATAAGACAGATGCACACAGATGGACATGTGTCATCGACACTTTCTTCTGTAGAAGAAGATATCAAACTAAGGCACCAACTAATTATCAGCTGTGACTGTTGTGGTTTGAATGAGAAATGTCCCCCATGGTCTCGGACATGTGAACATTTAGTTCCCAGTCGATGGCACTGTTTGAGGAGGTTTTGGTCATGCAACATTGCTGAAGGAAGTATGTCACTAAGGACAGGCTTTGAGATTAAAATCTACAAGCCACTTCCAGCTTTCTCTCTCTGCTTTGTTAAGGATGGAAGCTCTCAGCTTCTTGCTCCAGTAGCATGCATGCCACCTTTGAATCACGTCCCTGAAACCATAAACCCATTTAAACTCTCCTGTAAGTTGCTGTATTAGTTAGGGTTTTACCGTGACCAAGACAACATTTCATTGGGACTGGCTTACAGGTTTAGAGGTTCAGTCCATTATCATCGAGGTGGGAGCATGGCAGCATCCAGACAGCCATGGTACAGGAGGAGCTGAGAGTTCTACATCTTCATCTGGAGGCTTCTAGGAAAATACTGACTTCAAGGCAGCTAGGATGAGGGTATTAAAGCCCAAGCCTACAGTGACACACCTATTCCAACAAGACTACACCTCTTAATAGTGTCACTCCCTGGGCTAAGCATATTCAAACCATCACAGTTACCTTGGGTATGTTTTCTCTCAGCAACAGAGAAATAACTAATATAGTGTCCTATAGGGAGGACTATGCTGAGTGAGAGAAGCCTTATGGACCTTTTGTATGTTATATCTTGATACAGCACATAGGAAACCTGAGGAGCTCTGTTCAGTACTCGGGTAGCATTCAAGACCAACAGCTTATGTTAACTGTGGATTGGAAGCAAAAGTTTCCATGTTACTACAATAATGATCTAAAAGAACCATATCATAAATGCCATCCACAAGACAATTGAAACCAGAGATTGGTAGCATTCAGTTAAAAACTGAACTGAAATCTAAGTGACAGGAGAATCAAAGTTTCAACTCGTGCTTGGTATGATGGCTTGAGTGAGAGCCATATCTGAAGGCATGGCTTTCAGCTGGTGACCTGCTTAGGATGGAGTAGACAGTACTGGCCTTATCGGAAGAGGTATGTCACTGAGAGTGAGCTTTGAGATTTCAAACTTCCCCACAGCAGGCCCAGTCTCTCTCTCTCCCTGCCTGCTCCTGTGATCAGTATGTAAAGCTCTCAGCTACTGCCCAGCTCCATGCTTGCCTGCCTCTGCACTCCTGGCCATGGTGATAATGGACTTACCTCTGAAGCTTTAAGCAAGCCCTCAATTGAATAGTTTCCTTTATAAGAATTGCTTTGGTTATGGTGTTTAATCACAGAAATAGAAACTCTTAACTCAGATACTTGTCCACTTAGTGTCCACTTCTATCACTTAGTGATAGAAATTTGGAAGCCAGCCTAGGATACCTGAGACCCTGTCTCAGAACAGCTCAGTATGACTCAGTTCAGTCTCTGAACTTGATCAACAAAATATTCTGTTGAGTAATAGAGGAAGGGTAAAGATTTTCTGAAGGCAAATAGCATCAACTGTCAGTCTTCAAGACTGATTTATACACACATTGTTCTTCATACTATAAAGTATGTGTGGACATGTAAGAGGCAAAAATATACAGGCAATGATCAAAAAAAGAAAGTATATAAGCAGATACATATAAGCAGATACACAGATGAGCCACACATTGCAGACAGGAAACAGAAGACTTTAAAAAACTATTATAGATTATAGATATGTGAAAGAAGGTTTTTAAAAGCTGCTAATTTTCATCTGCAAAGGTTAGATTCCTGAGTATAACAAAGTTTCTGGCCTCACAACTTAGCTAAGCTTCAATAAGATGTTGAACAACAGAAGACAGAATCCATGAGCTCACAGACAGTGACTGTCCAAAGTAGTGAACAGAAGGAATAAAAAACATGAAAACATGAACGAAGTAGAGGGTATGTTTGAAACAGTTTCATTCATTGCATTTATAGAAGAGAAGAAAGAAAATAGCCCAGAAGGAACGAGAGAGGGCGTGTGCATTAGTTGCTTATTCCATTGCTAAGTGGCTAAAGTAACTTGAGGAAGGAGGGGCTTACTTTGGCTCACAGTCGGAGGACACAGTTCATAACTGCAGGGAAGAGACAGTGGCCAGAGCTCAAAGAAGCTGGTCACAGTGTGTCCTCAGTCAGGACTGAGAGAGACAGAAGTTGGTCACAGTGTGTCTCCAGTCAGGGCTCAGAGAGACACTCAATACAGCTGCTCAGCTATGTTCCTGTCTCTTATTCAGTCACGGACCGCAATCCATGAGATGGAACTGCCCACATTTATCGAGGCTTGTCCCCTCCCCCAATTAACCTAATCTAGAAAAATCTCCTGCAGACACGTCTAGAGGTTGTTTCCATGGTAACTGTCAATTCTAACAAGTTAACAACCAAGTTTGACCATTCCAACGTTAAGATTTTTTTCCTTCAAAACTGGCAAAATTATTTATTTGAAGATTTGAGGCTCAATAGAATGTAAAGAAATCATAAGATTATCATAATCAAACTGAACCCCTCCCCCCAAAAATGCTGAAAATAAGATCTTTCTAAAGGGCAAAAGATGTAGTCCACCAAAAGCAACAAGAAAATGCACTTGACTTTTCAACTAGAAGTACAGAGATCAGATGTTGGAGGAATGAAATTTTAAACTTTTTAAATTAGATGTATTCAGTTTTACTTTATGCAAAAGTATTTTGCCTGCATTTGTGTATGTGTATTGTGTGCATGCTTGGGGCCCAAGATGAGATGAAGGCAGGAGATCCCCTGGAACTGGAGTTAAGGACGGCTGGGACCCACCATGTGACTTCTGGAACTGAAGTTAAGGACGGCTGGGACCCACCATGTGATCCCTGGAACTGGAGTTCAGGACGGCTGGGACCCACCATGTGACCCCTGGAACTGGAGTTAAGGACGGACGGCTGGGACCCACCATGTGACCCCTGGAACTGGAGTTAAGGACGGACAGCTGGGACCCACCATGTGACCCCTGTAGAAACATGGATCCTCTTTGTCCCAGAATGAAAATTTGAAGTCTGAAGTTGCTGCAAAAAAAATTGTGCTGATTCAAAACTCTTTGTCCAATGAACCTACAATTCAAAAATGGAAGTCAAATGAAGATATCAGACAAAAATCTGAGATAAGTGATTTTCATGACCCAAATTAAGAGAAATTATAAATAAAATTCCTTAGACTTGAAAATGCCACATAAAAGACACATAAGACACATAACAAACACATAACATATAAGAGAAACACATAACATAACAGACATATAACAAAGACACATAACAGAAACACATAACAAAGACACACAACAAAGACACATAACATAACAAAGATACATAACAAACAACTCTAGAAGCAGATCTGATTAGTGTGCATGGAAGAAATACTGGTAAAAGGTTTTTTTTTTGAGGAAACAAAAATTATGTGATTTCTTGTTCATAACATACATAATAATTGAAGGCCAGCAGGCATCACATGTGGTTTGCTGCCATAAGAGTTTTGTATTATACAGGAAAATGCAAAGTTAAATATTCAAAATAGGCTGTAATAAGCTAGGAATGAATATCACAGTTTCTATGACAATCATTGAAATGTTCAGCTAGGTATAGCTGCTCTACTGGAGCTTGAAAACTGGTCCAGCAGATAAGAGCACGTGCTTCTCTTGCAGAGACCTGAGTTTAGATCCCAGAATCTTTATCCAACATCTCACAACTGCCTGTAACTTCAGCTCCTGAAGACATGACATTCACTTCTGGAAGCATGCAAGTGCACATACACACACACACAAATACATACACATACAAATACACAAACAAATAATAAACAATAAAATTAAAATTAAAAGATATTTATGAAACCATTAGAGGAGAAGAAATAGACAAAATATATTTGATACTCTAAGGATGGTAAAAGAAGAAATGAATGAAATGGATGTGGTAACGAGGCAGGAAGTAGGAGAGTAATAGGTTTAGTAGTGTCAATGTCTTAACACACAAAGTAACTTTACAAAGATAACTAGCCTAGATTAAAAACATGGCTCAAGAATGAGCTGTTTAAAACAACAAAGCAGCACAAGTCTGTGAAAGCAAAGGACAGTACCAGTTTTATCACACAAACACTAGCCAATCACTGCCAGCTGTATTATGCTTTTGGCCAAGGATTATTGCTAGAGATAAAGGGAGCCTTCTTATGATAAAAGTAAATTTGTCAGTAAGAAAGGACAGGCTTGGATTTATAAGCACTCAGCAATATAGTTTCAAAGTACATAAAGTGAAAATTTTAGACTTAAAAAATCTACAGACAAAACAACATCAAAATGAGTTACAATACACTTAACATCTTACTGATAAAACTTTGAGTAAGATAGATTATTTAATATTTCCATTAATCAATGTGACTTGACTGGCTTCTGGAGAGCTTAAATATTCTTTCAGTTGGTTTGGCATCTATGTCATAGTTAATCATATTCAAGGACATAAACCAAATTGTAAAAAGTTTCAGCAGGTTATAGTTGTATAGAATTTATTTATCGACTGCAAAGTAATTAGCCTAAAATCATTATAAGAGAGTTAGAAAAAAATGCTCAATTGCTTATAACATTATTACTGGTGCACCTGCACACACGTGCACCTGCATGCACACCCACACACCAATAAGCAAACACACAAATAAATACATAAGTAAAATAAAACAGAGTGTGGAGAAAATGATAAAGCTTTTATATTTTAAAAAAGATATGACAATGATATTAAAAGCTCGAGAGTCTCCAAACAGCACAAGTAAAACAAACGTAGGAACTCACTCGTGGCGCCTCACTAACTTGCTGCGGCCTTTTCCACTTCTGTTTTTGACCCTTCCGTTTGAATAACACATCAGCCTTTTCTTCATTAATCATCCTTCAGTTCATTTTGTTTTAATCAACTTCATAGCCTCTGATTTTTTAGCAAGCTCTGTTCAGGCATGTCTCAATGCATTTTTATTAACTTCCATTTGTGTTTTCTGTCCTGGAAGACCTGTCTCTGTTTACCTGATTGACTTGATTCTGTTTTTCATCTGTGTTATTCATCTGAAGTTATATCGCATGGCTGTTTTTCTTATAAGCTTTGTTCATAGACGCTAAATGCACAAATCTAACTTGCCAGAGTCTAGAGTTAATATTCCTCCCTAGCAAACCGAGTACTGTATGAGCTTTCCTCAATCGCTCCTCTACCTTCACTCTGTTTTAGTTCTGTCCTTCTTTTAAAAACTCCTCCAAACTCACCACCAACAGTTTTTCTTCATGGATATCACACATCTATCTGTAAGCAATGCTATAGTGCCCCACAGAGGCCGGGAGAGGATGTCAGAACTCCTGGACAGTTCCTAGCCATTGCACTGGAGCTGGGAACCTAGGACCTCAGCAAGAGCAGCAAATGCCCGTAAACACACGGAGCCATTTTTCAAGCCCCCAATACTTTTTAAATGAATTCTTTGAGAATTTTGTACCATCTTCCCCTCCTCCCCAGCCCCCCCCC
>NW_021604585.1:1865624-1885262 GCF_004785775.1 Grammomys surdaster | reverse complement strand
GAGGGAGGGAGGGAGGCAAGGACGAAGGGAGGAAGGGGGAGAGGGAGGGAGGGAGGGAGACAGAGAATGTGTGTATAAGTATGTGCATGTGTATGTTTGTGTGTATGTGTTTGTGTGTAAGTGTGTATGTGTGTGTGCATACGTGTGTAGTGCAGATGTTCCCTTTAGGGCTGAGCATCCCACAGACTCTTATTCTGTGCATCCTGGCCAGTTGTGAGCTTCAGTGTTATTTACCATCTACTGCAAACAGAAGCTTCTCTGATGAGGGTCCCCTAGAATGTGATGGTGAGTCCCTCTTGCTAAAGACACCACATTCCTGAGTCACAGAACATGGAAGTGTTAGGCTAAATGCTGACCCGGAAGCTTCATCTTTACTTCAGCTTTAGTAGTGCTAGAAGGTCCTGTGAATGCTACTGGGGAGAGAAGAAACCGTCAGTATTGCCCAGCCATGAGCCCTGTAAGCTACAGTAATGACTGGCCTGGCAAGATACCCTCACTGGTATAACGGTCGCATGATTGTGAAGAAACCCACCATTTTCTGCTTGGATGTATGTCCTACAGCACAAGATGGAACCCATAATCAGCACCATTGGGCCAATAACCTGAGGCTACGCAGGTCATAGGTTAGGCTTGGGGTTAGGGGTCAAAGTTAGGGTTAGACAGGGTTAGGGTTAGGAGAGAAGCCACTACTGTCATTCTGCTAAAGGGACATAGTCTTGAATCACCTCCTGATGACTTATTGCTGTGCTGACTGCCATTGTCTACAGCTAGTACTCTTTCCTCACTTTATTTCTTCCTTTTAGATTGAAGCAATGGCTTTGGTAGGTTTGTCTTCTTGTGCTGTTCCTTCCCAGCACTCAACTCTGTTGTCACCAACATTCAGATGTCTATCCCGAAAGCTCCTCTCCCCAGACTCTGGCCTGTGTATCCACTCTTCCTCTTCAGACAGCTATCTGATATCGTCCGTCTGTGCATAGCCCCCAGTGCATAGCTCCCTTTGTAGTTAGACTTAGTATAGCCTCTACAAATATCTGTAGATCAAATGAATGGATGAAAGAATGATTCTAGAAATCAAAGTCATATCTTCCGCTCCCCAGAGATGATGTAACCCAGAAGACATGAACATACATTTCCTGAATTCCAACTGCTAATCGTTACTTCAGTCTCCATGGTAACAATCCATGCTCTGCCTTGTTACAGCAGCTAAGGGCCAGACCGGAGGTCTCTTTAAATGTTCTTATTCCGTATAGCATAGCGCCAAATCCTTAGTGTTTTCATTGATCATAATGAAGTTTATTTTTACTTCTGTGTCTTTACTTCCAATTGCAACGTTTTGCAGAGCATTAAAAAAAAATCAAGATGTTCTAGGAGAATGCTTGTTATGAGTTGACAGTTATTCATCCTGGCACAAAACCCCATCTCTGAATATCCTTCCCCTACTTCTTAATCAGCTCCTCTGCTCTTTTCCTCCTTCCCTCCCCTCCTCCAGAAACTCCCATTTCCCTCTTTCCCTTCCTTCTTTTCTTTTGTTTGTCCCTCCTGTTTTTCCTGAAACAAGCTCTTGCTATGTAGCCCCCAGCTGGCCTCATATTCACTCTCCTGCCTCAGCTTCCTGTGTCAGGATTAGAAAGCAACAGGCCCTTTCCCTATTCTTCAAGTGTCTGCTCCAGCTTTCCCGTATGAGACAGGCCCTCACTGCCCTCCTTACAGCAGAGCAGAGCTCCACCGTCCCCAGCCTTTCTCCTTGCAGACCTGCTTTATTTTCTGATACATTTGTCTACAAGAGTCTGTTACGTATTTAACATTTCCAATATCGTCTGTCGTCATCCATGATATAGCACAGGGAATTTTGAGAGTTGGGAGCTCTCTGTTCTGTGTCGAAGACAATGTGGACCATGCTGTAAGTACTCAGATAAATAGTTGTTGAATAAATACATCACTGTAGGTGGTACCGTGGAGCACTGGGAGACAGACATCACACGGCCACTGTGGGCACACCAGCCCCCAGCATGCATCTGAATCTGGGAGGAAATTACAGAATTTGACTATTTTGCTTTGCTTCAAAACAGACTGTGTAACGCACGATTTCATCTTGAAAACTAAAGAAATCACTTCCTTTCCTGGCAGGGACCTAACCTGAGAGCTCTGAACTGGCTGTGGAAAAAGCCCTTCTGTTCCCTGCCAGCTTGAAGGCTGTGGCAGTTCCTGCCTGCTCTTAACAAGCTTTCTTTGCTTCCTGGTTTGCTTTCACCTCTTAAGGAAATTTACATATCTTTTGTGCCCGTTTTATTGCTTCGAATTTGTCCAGAGCTGCCCATCAATTCTGTGTAGATGCAAGCAAAGAAAGAATTCATTTGCCACATTTATGGGAAGTAAAGTCTTACTTCATAGTGGCAAACATGTAAAGCTAGAACTTTGTATGTATCACAGGGGTCCAGAGATGCCCAGTGCAGTACATGTGGCACTGAGGAGTTTGGGGATCAAAGATTCCCCTTCCCATCGCATCTAGTTCTCTTTCTCTATTTCCTGTGCCTCGATCTGAAGCCTGTCACTCCTTGTACCACTAGTAGCAGTTGGAAGTCCTTCAACTACCAGATGACCTTACTTTTCATGTTCCATCAAACTGCTGTCTTCAGACGGAGCATGATTCAAAAAAAATGTGGTCGTTCAGCTAAACGTTTCTAAGTCAGGTTTGTGGTCAGTATCCTCTGGCTGAGAAAGAGCTTGCCCCTGACTGCTGTTCTCCGCTAGGGACGTACTGAACTCATCTTTCCTGCTGAGATTAGCAATGTACACTATTCAGTCTGAGTAGCAGTATACAGACTCACTGGGAATGTGAGAGAACACTGAGAACTTGGCAATTTCTCTATTGTCCCTCTACTGAAGGGAAGGTACCTGCTAGCACCTTCACCTAGAATCTTGAGGCTATTGTTGAACTGGCAGTGCCTCCTAGTGGCCCAGGTTCCAAAGACTGCGGAGTGGCTGGGGCAGCAGCAAACTCCTGGCAACTCCTGTCCAGCCCTCTCCAATTCTGAGTCTACATCAGACAGGGAGACTTTGGTACTGGTGAGTTCATGGGCATTTACCAGACTTTTCAGCTGACTGAATTCCCAACAATGACTGGCTGTGGAATGAAGAAAGAAATGGGATGAAGATGGAGGTACAGAACAAGGAAGGCCACTACACCTCTAGAAGTGAATTTGAAAAGTGCTTTGTCATCATGTGCTCCCTGTCAGCTCTGTAGAAGCCCCATACTCATTCCTGGTAGGAGAGGTCAGCTGCCCAGGAATGTCAAATCATCCCTTGCACCCAAAATCACTAAGTTTCCTCAGGCATAACTTCAGAATCTATAATCGTAGATAGAGGAACCCAGCTGGTCGCTTTGGAACCTTGCATTCTGAGAAGAATATGCATGATTCCAAAGATCACATTTTAAAGACTGTATCCTCCTAAAAATGAAGAAGAAATTGTGTCTACAGGCACAACCTACCTTAGGCCTTTGCCAATACAGGATATGCAAATGTAAATTTGAGTCTGACTAGACTTCCTTGGAGAATGGAGAGACATCTAGAAGGCTCCACTTGTTCAGAAGGGGGAGAAAGGAACTCTGTGACAGTAAAGACTCTGTCACAGGAAAACAGAACAGGACATGTAGCTTTGGTGTCTAAGAACTCTTCCTTTGATATTGTTCTGTGGCCCCCAAGGCCGATCATCCCCTATCTTCACGTTTGTCCTGTCTCTGCATGGACCCCCATTCCAAACAGAGCCCACATTCCTTTCCTATTCATTGCTATCTTACCTTTACCTTACAGAAACATATCTCTGTCGTATCCAGTCTCCCAAGATCTTCATGTATATTCTGATAAAGAATTTACCGTGGAAGCATGCCATGTTGCAAATAGATAGCCACTGCTCAGTGTTCTCTTCTTTTCCATATACATTTGGTCTAGGGCTCCTGAAATCTCTGGCTAGCTATTCTTGGAAATCAACTTCATATGTCAAATTATACACACCTCCAGACCCCTCCCTTACTGTGATCAATCGCAAAGGGTAACATTGTTGACAGAAAGCCCTTTGCTTCTATGAGTTCTATTTGAATGGCCCCCACACTAAACACCCCCTGACAATTACCAATGACCCCATCTATGTGATGTGACAGCACTTACTGGCTTCAACCTGGAGCTTCCAAGTCCCACATTCTAATATTTATTAATCCATCTTATAAACACCGGAGAATTACAGTCCTTTGGGACTACAGTAAGATTCTACCCAGTGATTGTTGCTTGGACAGTGGCAGGATGGTAGCCACAGTCTTATTCACAAGGTTTTGGATAATTGTGGAATATTCCAAACAAGAAAAAGAATTTGTCACTCCTTTGGAAGACTCGGGCAGCAATCTGTGGCCAACATTTTTAGAATTGAGGACAGCAGAGGCGAGCTAACAGTGAGGACTAGTGGGCATTATGCAGTAAGCTTGGCATCTCTACCGCCACACGTCTTGGACAACAGGTTTCATGTTTCTAAGAAATTTCTAGAATATGCACCAGGCTGGTTAGGAATAGCCCTGGTCTCCTTAGTTGCCATCTCCACGCTGGCGTTCCTTTCCTTCCTCTCTTCTCCTCGTCTTCCGCCCCTCCCCCCGCCCCCCATACCTAGTCTGTGCGCGCGCCTCGTCGCCTGCTCTACCATCCCGGGGGCAGCTCCCCGAAGGCTGCCCAGCCCGCGCCGCGGTCCCGTTGAGCAGCCGCAGCAGCATCCGCGCGCGCGCTCCGGCGGCTCCGGGACCGCGCTGATTCGTTGTCGCGCTCTGCGGCGCTCGTGTCCGCCCGCCCCTTGCGCGCGCGCCCGGGGCCGCTTCAGTCTGCAGCCGCGCGGCCACCAGAGCCCACCGCCGCCGCAGCCGGGCAGCGACGCGGAGTGCAAGCTCAGCGCCTGGAGGAGAGCCACGGCGAACCCGCCAAGCCCGCACCATGCAGGCCACTGCCGATTCCACCAAGATGGATTGTGTGTGGAGCAACTGGAAAAGTCAGGGTATTCTCTTTATTTCGGTAGTGCATGCCTGCGGCGCACGCGGAACCGCGATCTGGACACGGCCATTGTGCATCATTTCACCTGTGGGACCTATGCATGCTTTACACCCAGGAGCTTTCTGCGGGGGGAGTAAACCTGTTCTTGCAAAATCGACATGGATGATATTTGCCCCCTTCTCCCTCCCCCGCCCTGCCTTTATCCCCTCCCAGTTCACCCCTTTGTTTTCTTGTGTATTGTGGTATTGTAAATAATATATCATTTGCCTCCTCCGGGAGCGTTTCTGGCCTGATCATTCAGGACTTGTTTAATCTCTTAGCCGCAGAGCTGAAGTGCTTCCTTATTTCTTCTGCATCCCAGTGCATTTATTTCTGCCCAAAGGTTGAGATCAGAGCCATTAACTGAGAGGGCATCCTTAGGAGAGAGGGACACACCCATTTCAGGCTTGTTATTTGTGATCACACAAAGGAAACTGGAAATGCAGACCAGCTCTCTAAATCCTGAGACTATGATGGCGTAGCCACTTATTAGGGTGGTTCACTTTGAAATATTCTTGTGTTTATGACTGTCATTGGAATAACCTATACCATTTATTTATTAACAATGGCTTTCAGAGAAATAAATGGAGGGAAGTAACAAAGCGGTGGCGGCTGCCCTTGGGTCTAACAGATCTGTTTAGAAACGGTCCATATTAGCACTGGGTGTGGCCGCCCTCCAGCCTCTCTTGCTTTTCAGCCATTTTTATTCAGCCTCGTATCTCACAGATCCTTGCCTTTGTTACATTAAGATTTTCTCCCTCACCTTGCTCACCTTTCGTAAGAAGGAGGGAGAGTTTGCAAGAATGAACTGTATGAGGTAAAGTCAGGGGTTGGGCAGATCTAATGTCTTGATAGTTTAACAAATACGGTTCTGAAGAAGGCACACTGATGGAACCTGCAGGGGTTTGCAGCATCCTTAGGGACCGAGAGCACTAAGTGGTGGCTCTTTTTATCTTTTTGTTTTAGTTTCTTTCTTAGCCTTCTTCTTCTAGGTGGAAAAAAAAGTTCCTTTCATCTTTAATGATTGTGAAGGACTTTTATTTTATTTTTTCTTAAGAAAAGATAAAAACACAAATCACAGAATTAAAAGCACGCTTGTTCTGGCTCTTGCTTGTTGAACTGGATGTCAACGGCATAAAATACAGTAGTCTACTTTAAATCATGTGGGCTTATTAGAAATATGACTGTCAAAAGTAAATAGGTAGGCCATAAATTTAAATGCCAATAAATAAGAAATATGCAGTCCAGGGGTATAATTTCAGAAAACGATGACAGCTACATGGAATAGCACACACTGAACAGAAGCAGGTGGCTGTGCTTTGTATCGTTTCCTTCTGGGTGCGTGTGCTTAGAACCAACAGCTGGACGCACACTCTACAACCATGTCTTCATAGCACGCCAAGTGTAGATGGATGTGAAGACTGGTGATTAGGGTTTGATTCTGAGTGTCTTCTATTTTTAACAGACATAGACATCGAAAGATGTCAGGTTGTGTGTTTTATTTGTAGAGATGTTGTAGCATCACAGCGCTAAGGGTTTGGCATTGGCTTACTTTAAATTTTGAAATGGATTTTTTTTTAATAATCAGGAATCGGCCTAAAATGCCATCATTTGCCCTCTGAAGGCAATTGTGACTCTTTGCAGCCATGCAGCTACCTGTGGAGATGAATTCAGAATCATCGAGGAGTCTTTATTCCCAGTGACCTTTGATTGTCATTAGGTTCATTGATTTCCTTTCCTCAAATAGAACAAAGCCATTAACTTGAAAATTGACTAATAGCTAGATAGAGTTCGGTGACACCAAATAGCCATGGTGGTGAGAATGAATTACTCCTTTGTTGTCCTCCCGCCCTGTGGGAACTGTCATCATAGACTGAACCTACAGCAATTCTGAACACATCTTCACTCTAGTTCCCCATCGGTTAAAGCAAGTTGTTCTAATCCCCAGCTGTACCTGAGAATCACTTAGAATGCTTCAGGAAACACAAAGGATGCTGGGCCCCACCCCTAGAGCTGAACATTGTGATCTTGGATGAGTTGATGATCTTGGATGTGGGGTTGAAGCCACTGGTGTATAGTAATTCTTAGTGCGCCCAATCTTAGGCCAGCAGAACTCAGTATACAAATGCCATGGGTGTGACCTAGGAGCGGCTGCCGATATGGTTAAAAGTCAGCAGACACTGCTGAAAATGTCCTCTGGAAATGCTGAGGTTTGACTAGACGGGAAACACGTGAACTTCAGGCTTCCTCTGCATCATTACAATTGTTATTTACAGATTACATCACTGAATTAATATAAACCTAAAGTGCATGGGTTTGGGGGGTGTGCGTGTGTGTGTTCATGTGTATTACATATATGATTACAGTGAAAGATGGCAGTGAATGGTAGCCCATACCTATAATATCAGCAGGGAAGAGACGCATGAAGATAGTGTAAAGCTCACCCTGGACTGTAGAGCAACACTGAGTCACAAACAAACAACAACAAAAACAAAACCAACAGTGATTACAGAAAGAGGCTAAGCCAGACATTGCCATACACACCTGCAATCCCAGCATTAGGATATAGAGATAGGTTCTAGGAAGCCATGCTCACACAGTGAGGTCAAGGCTAGCCCATGAGACCTTGTCTCAAAACACAAAACAAAATAAATATAAAACAAACAAACAAAAACTCTAAAATTTACAAGGATTTAGGTTCAATTTCCTAACAGAGCTAATTTTATAGTTTACAACAATTTATGAGGCTGTTTACTGATTTGGTCTGATCATGTTAAACCCTGGGTGTGAGGGTTTGCTTTCACGTTTTCATCTCGGGAGTGACAGATGAGGCTTCTGTCAGGTGCACAGCTGGTGACAGCCCGAGCTCTGCTTCCCACTGTTCTGCCATCTGCCTCTGAGGGAGTCTGTGCTTTCCTCCATGATTTATCTAAAGACGGGTTGTCTGTATAATGGTGAATAGCCCTGATAGTCACAAGTTTCCATTTTGCCAAGTATCCTCTTTCAAATTTCCAGTTGACTCTTGGATGGTGGGCGACTCTGAGGAGTTAGATAAGACTTGCTCAGCATCCTGTGGGAAGCGGTAAATTCAGTAGTCAAAGGGGGATTTCCTCAGTCTGGTATCCAGGCTCTTCGCCACCCTCACAAATGCTGAGTGACAGAAGGTGAGCTCCCATCCACCTCTCTGAGATATGTTCACATAGGCCCTTCTTCACAGAGTGACATCAGCAGTCATGCAGAGCCCATGCCCCAATTCTATCATTGTCCCCATCCTCACCTGACCATCCTAAATTCTTATCAGTATTAGCAACTAACTTGTCAGTGGTTGTGCTACTCAGTCCCAAGCCTCTGTGACATTCCTCTCACTGTATTGGGCAGGGAGTTCAGGGCAAAAGACTGAGAGGATCAGTAATTTGCCTTATATTGGTATTTAACCACAGAACTTAAATCCAAATGATCCCGTGCCAGGAAGACAAAGAGTAACGAGCAACACCCACCCATAGGAATCTGTCTGTACTCTAAAGACCCTTGCCCATCTCCCCTTTTTAGATTTCAACAAATGTAATGGGCAGCACCTATAGTAATATGGTGTTTTGGCAATCTGTTATGTGCTTTGGTGCTAAGGCTCAACTCCTTTGTTGTGTGATGACTCTACCAGCAAGCAACCTTTTAATGACACATTTAGTTATTCTTTCAAAATGAAGTATTTTTAAATACTCTGTGGTGGTGTACAGTGCTCTATGGAAATGCTTTAGAACTGTCTGATCTAAACGTTACTAGCTGAAGCATTTATTAAGGACCCAAGCATCCTATTATACTGACAAACACACACATTTTAGCCACAGAAGCAGAAAGAGTCACTATTTATTTATTTATTTATTTATTTATTTATTTATTATTCATTTATTTTAGAAATTGCATTTGAAGGGTGGAGAAATAACTCAGTTGGTAAGGTACTTGCTGTGTACGCATGAGATTAGCAAAAAGGATCTCTAGAATTTATCTTTAAAAGCTCAGTGTCAGCTTGTAACCCTGGCGTTGGGGAGGTGGAGACACTCAGGTCCCTAGAGATTACTGGCCAGCCAGACTAACCTGCTCAGTGAAAGTCCTTGTCTCAAAAAATGAGATGGATAGCTCCCAAGGAGCGAGACCAGAGACTGCTCCCCAGCCTCCACACCAGTACACACTTGCACGCCCACATGTGCACACGCACCCACACCTGTGCACACATAAAAATAGGAGACAGTTTTGCATTTACATATAGAGGTGGACCAGTCTTACCTCTTACTAAAGACAGCTTTTTATTTAGACTCATTATGAGAATATGCCAAACATTAGAGCAAAGCGTTATACAGCAGACCCCTCCCTGGTGCAGATTCTAATGAGGCCCCACGGGCACCTGTCCAGGCAGGGCACTGGAACTTTCCTTAGTGAGGGAAACTCTAGGTACACAGACAGTATTTCAAGCGTGTATTGTCCAGGCAGTGGGATCCACTGAAAACAGGGCGTTCTCTTTTTACAGCATCTCCATCATTGTCAAGAGGAACTTTGTAAGGACAGAGTTTGAGACAGAAATGGATTTATTTGTTTTTGCTTCTCTGACAGAGGTACATGTACACTATGCATTTTTTAATTTTTGCCAAAAAGACTTCAATAAAAGCCACAAATCACCACAATTCCTACCACCCAGAGTTAATCAGTGTGAATACTTGCTGTGTATTATCTCTCTAGCTGCCTCTGCAAAGACTTGCAGGTGTGCGCATCATTAAATGAAGCTAAAGGCTAGGCATGCAGGGGAAAGGGGGGTTTATAAAATGAAGTATGGATAACTCAAAAAGAATTTTTTTTGAGTTAGGGTTTCTCTGTGTAGCCCTGGCTGTCCTGGAACTTGCTTTTCAGTCCAAGATGGCCTTCAACACATAAATTCAAATGCTTCCTGGGTGCTGGGATCAAAGGTACCATGCCCAAGTCAAAAATGATTTGACGTAAGAAACTGACATGAGACTGAAAGAATTAGAAACTTCATATGTCTCTTTACAGCAAAAGTTATTCCTAAAATTATGAATAATACTATGATAAATGTTAACAAGTTAGAGTCTTTTAAATTATGTTTCAGTTTAAGCTTCACAGATGGACTTTCTACAATACTTATTTTAAAAATAAAAAAATTTAAATATATAAGATTGTTTGACAAAATACTGATCTATATCTATGTCTTCATGCCTGTTCTGTTTCTCAGATTTTCATGAGTTATTACTTACTCCATTAAGAATGGCAGCCCTATTTTATGCTTGAGGCGTGAGGAGTGTATGTAATAGAGGCTGCGGGTGAAGGTATCTGGCCTTCTTTCTTTACTTTAGAAGGTCTTTCTTGGGAACACAAATGTGAAGTAATGTTTTAAATTCATTTATACCATTATTAAATTTTAAAATCCACAGAACCCAGCAAGGAAAAAAAACCCTGAGACCTTGAGTGTATGGTTTTCAGGATATCATCCCCCTGAGAAGGAGAATCCCTGCTCCCCCCTCTCACACACATACACATGCTTATGCACACGCACATGTGCATATACAGCACAACCTCCCCCCAGCCTCCAGGGTACATGCCTTTCCCACCCACCAGCGCTTTCAGACCTCTTCCAGCTCCTTTGAAACTACAGCAGCCACTTGAGAAAGCATGGCTTCCTTCTAATTAAACTCACAAATCAAGGCTGAAAACTTGATATTAATGTGTCTCTAAAACACATATTTTAGGCCCAACATGGTGGCTCACAGCTAGAATCCTAGCACTCAGAACTGAGGTAGGAGAAGTTCCATGACTTTGAGAGTACCGAGGCTCCAGAGTGAGTTCTAGGCCAACATCAGCAACAACAACAACAACAACAACAACAACATCAACAACAACAACATCAACAACAACAACAACATCAACAACAACAACAACAATCCAAAAAACCCAAAATAAACAAAATAAATAAAGATAGTATCTGACTAAGTAACAGCTAAAAACAGCCAAGTGTTAGCTATCACCAGATTTGAGGTTTTCCACTCTCAATGGACTCCTGAAGAAGATAGGTAAAATATGACTGCATTTCCAAGAGCACAGTAATTTAACAATGGGGACCGAATATGATGAGAAAGAATTCCTCTTTATACTTTTTGTTTTTAGTTCAAGGAATAGTTTTGCTGTTGCACTTTTTGGTCAAAAGAATCAAGTATGTACTTTCAAAATCAGATCAGAAACATGTCTGCCTCCATAGTGTTTTTCAATTCCACAGCCACAGTGAACTTTAAGACAGCATGGAACAGACTTAAGATCTTGTGGCTAGTTATGGTTGATGATCAAAATACCAGATGAACAAAGTTTTACTTTTGATCTAGTCAAACAGCTAAATACTCTGTGTCTCGGAGCATCTTCCTACCGCCTCAGCCACGATAGCCTTTGCCTCCTGCATCACAGCTTGTGGAGAGACTCTTGCCAGTGAGGCCTTGACTTAGCTTAAGATATAGAAGGAAGTGAAGCTGGATGACGTGTTTTAATGTGTGCATCCCGCAGGGCCTCACTTTCTGTGCAGGTCCCTTTGTGGAGAACCTGGACCTAATTGTCCTGGACCAAGCTCTCGTCACAGGAAGGAGCGAAAACAGGAATGGTACTGATTCTCGCTTGAAGACAAGAATCAATATCACTTCCAGCTCAGGGAAATGGTAAGGCTTGTCTAAGCCTCTAGTATTTCCCTCCCACCCAAGCCAAGAAGCAGCGAGCGGGAATCGTACTATACTTGTCTCCATCCATGGAAGAAAGGTACCAGGCATTGTACCAGGCTGTGGCTTTGACGATGAAATCCTTTATTTTCCTCCGTTTCCCCAAAGCTCATCTAGAGTGGATTAAACGCTGAGCCCTTTTACCCTGTGTAGGAAATGCTGAGTTTCCTGCACCCTCCCCTTCAAATCATCCACGAAGTTACTGAAACATCTAGAAATAGTGTTGACATTTTTTTCTTGACAGCTAGCTTGGCTGCGTTTAGGTGGTATAAAGAAAGGGCCTGGAAAAAGGCATCAGGAGTTCTGCCCCCAGCTTCCCAGCTGGGCTCGGGACTCCTGGACTAGTGCTTTGAATTCCCACTGTGTGAGAGACTCTGTCTTAGTAAGTGAAATTCACTGTTTATTCCACTAAAAGGTGTCACCTTTGAAGGTCTGAGTTTGAGTGGTAAGTACTCAGCCACACCTCTAGTATGATTCTCCTGTTAGTGTGCAACGGGGGGTTAAGGGAACAAGTTACTTTAGTGTCTTTGTGCCAACATTCAGTGATATATTGCTGGTCTTGTGAACATCAGTCAGAAACTGGCTTTCCCATCATTTCTTTGGACACTGGCTTAGAGAGAACCTGAGCTTGTAGAGCCTTCTGTTAGTTCTCCTGAGGTAACCATCAAAATCAGATTATTTGTTAGCGAGTCTCTGTTTGGAATACTGATATTTCTACAACAATTTCTTTTAACATTTTCATATTTGGCCCTATTAAAAATAGCATTAACTTGTGATTCAATGACATGTGTGATCTTTTCTGGCCTAGGGTGGTAGCTGGGCATGACAGTGTATGCACTGGGAGGCAGAGGAAGAAGGAGAGGTATCCAAGACCAGCCTTGCTATATAGTGAGTCTGAGGTCAGCCTTGGCTACAGAAAAAGAAAGAGAGAGACATGGATCGATGGTCCAGGCAATTGTTTAATTTATTGCCATTTTATATTTACTTATTCCACATTCTGCTTTATAAATAAAATATGGATAGTTGCACTACTGTCTTCTTTGCTGATACATTTTTAATAAACTTCCTGAATGCCACAGCCACTATTGGGATCATACAACTGTATGTATCTAAAAGATTTCCAAACCGAAAGCATTTTAGATCACAGTAAAGTGCTTCCTCTCAAGAAAATTAACATAGAGTTTGATTTCCCATAATTCTAAACACAGAACACTGCTCTCATTGTCTTTTCTGGTTTTGCTTTGTTTTTGTGAAATTCTGGAAGGTATTGGCACATTGGTTTGATGTTTGATACTGAGATTCTGCAGATCTCTTGTTTCATCTTTGACAGCCTTGGTTCTTAGTCCCCAGCAGCTGTGTACTCAAACCTGTGGTATGAGGCATAAGATGCAGTTATCAAGCCTGGCCCATTATCAAACTGATCATAGAACCCACTGAGGCATCTTTTCAAATCTGGTGTGTTGCCTCCTGGTTTTCAGCAAAGCAGCCTTAATTATTAGAATTGTCAAAGTGATGCAGCCATGTACCTGTCCTTGTGAGCATGCTCAGTGAATGTGTGTTCCACTATTTAACCTCCCCATCGATTTTCTTCAGGAGAATATTAAAAAGAGGGAAGCTATCTCCGCTTCGCTGTATCCAAGGCACTTGAGGTCACTGCAGTTGTAGGATTACTAGGGAAACTTTAATCAAGGGCTGACTAATGTGGACCCACTGTGAGCATGGACCCACTGTGGGCATGGATCCACTATAGGTATATGGTCTTGGTAACTTGTAAAGAAAAGCTTGTGTGGGCATGAAATTCGGCAAGTCCACAGTTGATCTAGCTCCTGGCCTAGCAATGGCCTTCTTGCTGGCAGAGCCCTGAGGTGCTACAGGGCAGCAGGTGACGAGAAACAGGGAGCATACTGATGCATGTGTGTCCTGGTCTCTGGTCTCATAAAGTCACCAGTGCTCGGTCACACAGACTCCCCTCTGAGGACTTATTTAATTTAATCCTAATCCCTTCTCTGTGCCTCCTCTTCTAAATCCCTTAGTTGGCTTAAGTTTTTCACCCTCTTAAACTTCACAATGGGGATTCAGTTCTAAAGTGAATTTCAAGGGGAACAAGCTGTATTAAAACCATAGCAGGTACTATAAAGCTTGCTAAGAAATTCACATCATTCCCATCAAAATTCGAATCTGAAAAGTTGGCATTTGGAATGCAGAGTACAGACAATCTCTTCTGAGATCACAGCTTCATCGCCTCCCACGCCATCCTTGGAACACGGAACTGTTGGCCTGCACACTGGCCATACATGGCCATTGCTACTCTCCCAGTCCATCTGTCTCCAGCTGTGAGCCCAGGTCCCAGGTACTGCCATGTTCAGTTCTGACCCCTCAAATTTCAGTCTCCTCACTGTATGCTGTGTGACAGACAGTTGACAGCCCCAGATCAGCCCTGCAGCTACTGAACAGAGCACCCCAAATGGAATCCTGCTGCTGCATCTACAGGAGTCCTTGCCTTTAATCAAAGACCCTCTATCCTTTGTCCATCCTTTTATTTCATCCTGTTTGGTACCCTCGTTGTATAGCAGGACCATCCAACAGATAAATCATATCAGCCACATGTAGATATGGCTTCTTTTCTGAAAGTCTCCCATCCCTTTCTTCTTTTATTGATGGTTAATTCACCCCCTCTTCCCTGAGTCCTTGCGAAGCCACCTGTCCTCTCTTTTCAGAAATCTTCACCCATCTATGTTCTCCACAACCCCAGCCTTTTCTCTTCCTGAAGGCTGAGCAGTGCTCATGGCTACCACTACACGGATGCCCATGCTCTGCATTCCTCTGGATTTCCGTTTTCCCAGGCCCATGCTACTCTACCCCAGCACTTCCAGCACAGCCCCCTACACAGTACCACATGGCCCTCTAGTCTCCAGACCCAGAGACTCTTCCCCAGTCCTCACCTCCCTTCATGGATCTGCACTGTTTCCCAGAAGTGTCTGTCTTTGCAGATACTGAAATCTGTTCTGCTGAGTCTACCTCTTTCAGCCCCCAGGACTCTCTCTGTAGCCCCACTTTTGCCATATTACTTCACCCCATTGGGTTTCTTAGCCTCCTGCTTCCCAGAGATTTCCACACTTGCAGGCTTTCAACTGTTTTGTTCTATTCTGGATGCACTCATATGTCAATTCCGTTGATCAAACTTCAGTTCTGCCAGCTTATCAAGTTTCCAACTGCTGGCTGTGCATAGACACCTGAATAACTCTGCATACATGACATCAAATGCCATTTTAACCTGAGGCCACTGTGACAGAAACTTAAAAGAGCATTTAACTTCCTAGCTTTTAAAAACTTAGCTTTGAGCATGATTGTCATACTTTCCTGTAATCCAAGTCTCATGTCAGAATCCAAAGGCTTAAAAACAAGCATCATCTTAAGATTCCTCTTTTTTTCAGTGATTCTAACCTCTCTCACACTGGGCTTTAAGATGTTGCACTCATCTGTAACTCCTCCCCTCTCCTGCAGAGAGTCCCCACTCTCATTAACTAATCCTGCATAATGTTCCCTTTATCCACCCCATGACCCAAGCATGTGCCCCAACACACAACAAACGGTGCCCCAAGTTTACCAAGCACTCCCACTTTTCCTTCATCTACTCCAGGATGACCACAACCTCAGAACTCGACTCGTAGCTCCTCCTGCAATACCGATAGACTGATCTTGTGTTGGAATTTGTTCAAATGACTGTCCAGTCATCCCAGCTAGACCTTCACATCCTTAAAAATACAGAAAGAACATTTTGTAATTGCTTGATTGATTCCTGTGCTTATTAAAAAAAAACAGTGATCAAGAAATATGATACGGACTTGATTTTACTAAAAGAAAAGCAACCCATTTAAACAGCTACTTGTGAAAATCAGTTTAAAATATAATCATGTGGTCCAAAATAAATTTTGCATGAATTGAGGGGGCATTTAACGGAAAATGAAAAAATAAGCTATTTTGTCTGAGAGAAAGTATCAAATTTAACCATTAAGTGGTTCTGCTTTATTACATAGTGAGAAAAACACGTTTAACTTTTAGCTTCTTCAATGTGCTACCTGTCTAATGGGGCTTATTGTAAGGTTCAAATTGAAATAAAACATGACGGTGCTGTGGATATTTTAGTGTCTACAGGGATAATATTGATACAAGTACTCCGAGCCCACAGCTTATCCTTCATAAAACTTCTGTTCATCGCCTAAGTAGGAGCTTCTTGTGATCTTAAATTGATGGGCAGAGCAGCTGGCTGATCACCAAACACATGGACTCTAACCTCTCTGCCTACAGGTTCCTCCAAAACTGCCCCAGACTGGGAACCTATATTGACAGGTGTTTAGCAACTAGTTCAGTGGGGATTCAAGTTGAAGTAGCAAATCCTATCTCTTTGCAGTCTGAAAGCTACTTGAAGAGCTTCCCATGCTCCTTCCCTAGTCACAGGGTTGTGTGAACCACCATCTCCCAGCCCTCTCCCAGTCCTCCAGGAAGACTCAGGCTTTCTTACAAGGTGTCTGCATCACGGTGTGCCTGCCCATGATACTGTGCTGCCCTTAAGGAGATTACAGCCACTCTTTTGTAACTGTATTTGTAACTGTAAAATCTCCATTTTCATACTTCAGGTATTATTATGTCCCTGCCTCCCAGCTCAAAGCCTGGTGTTTGGTTCTCCCTCAGTGAGGCACCAGCTCAGTGAACAGAGCTGGTGTTTGGTTCTCCCTCAGTGAGGCACTAGCTCGGTGAACAGAGCTGGTGTTTGGTTCTCCCTCAGTGAGGCATACTAGCTCAGTGAACAGAGCTGTTGGAGGCTCCCCACACTCTCAGGCCTTCAACCTGGCAGGTTTAGACCTCTTCGGCCTTATTACTTCCAGGACTGCCAAGAGGAGCCAGGCCATGTAGAGATCTTGTCCTCTCCCTCCTCTGTCACCTATTTCCAGGGCTGCAGGATTTCACAGAGCATTTCTTCCCAGAGGTCTCCTGCACCTAAAAACATTGAACTTTGGCACTCTTCTGAAGGGAAAATTATTTAGGTGGGTCGTGCGAGCACTGGGTGTGCCTGTGTTCCCTTCCACATTGTTAAGGAAAGCAAACTTTTTCATGCACTGTTTGACATTTCGATAAATGAAGACAATGATGATATAGACTTTGAGGCAAAAAAAAATGATCCAAAGAAATTAATTTCTAATAATCAATCAGTGTGACAGGTGATTGAGCAAAGACTTCTGGCCCTGATGCTACTTTTAAAAAGGAAATAAAAATTCGTGTTTCCTCCCCAGACATGCTTTTGGGCTTTTCCTCTCTCTCTGCTTCTTGTATCAGAGGAGCGTCAAAAGAGAAAGGGACTCACACTTTTTTCAAACAAATAGCTGTCTGCTGACAACTTTGTGTTGAAGCTGTGGGACCACAGTGACGGCGGAAGTCAGTTGACAGGGAGGACGTTTTCCCTCCAGTGTCATGTTGCTGGGGCCCTTGAGGCAGGAGGAGCCTCTTGCCGTGCAGCCCCCTGAGACAAGTCTGCCGGGAGGAGGGTTTAGCTCTTTGCTGTGCAGTGTTCCCAGCTCACCTCATTAGCCCTTGATCGTCAGCAGCCATGGTGTGTTGCACACGTTGATTGTCCCCAGCATACACAACGCTAGACACTGATATGCTCCAAATGGCAAGCTCCACACCATGAAACTCTGTAGCCTGCACAGAAATGCTTTCCTGTCTAAAACGGCCTTCCCACTGTACGTTATACATGAAACACACATGGACATCGCTTTTAGACTCGATGCTCATGGCTCCAGGACATTACTGCCCATGACTGTCACGGTGGGGAACATGGCAGTCGGCAGGGATGATGCTGCAGCAGTAGTTGAGAGCTTACATTTTTATCCACAAGTAGGAGGCAAAGAAGGAGACCCTGGGAAAGGTGTGGACTTTTGAAACCTCAAAACCAGCCTCCAGTGACACACTTCCTCTAAGAAGGCCACACCTCCTAATGCTCCCCAAGCAGTTCCTCCAACTGAGAACCAACGGTTCAAATATATGAACCTGTGATGGCTTTTCTCATTCAAACCACCACAGGGAGGGTACAAAAGTTCAATCCCAGTAGGGCTGGCGGCACAGTCCTATAATAATAATAAACTAAAAATATAAAGAGGTCTAAGAGATAGCCCAGTGGATAGGTTAAATGGCTCTCTCACAGGTGAGAGGCCCTGGGTGCAATCCCCAGCTCTGCAAATATCAACTTCAGGCCTTGTTGCACAGCCATGGATGTCAGCATCTCCTGGATTTTGGAAGAAAACTAATTTTGTTCAGGTGCATGTGGTATTGGCTGAGGTCACCCCACTTCCCTTCCAAAGGCACCAGCTTCCTTTCCAAACTCTACTTCCTTGCTGCCTGTTCTCAGTGGCAACTAACCTGTGCATCTGGCAGCCTCTTTTGAGACCAAATACTGACCACGGAGCATCCAGTTATGCTTGTAATCGGTGTGGCCAGAGGGAAGAACAGGCCCTCCTCAGAGTCCTCTGAAATCACATACTCCCAGCCACTGTCCAGGTAACACCACAGAGATGCACCACAGACAGCGATGTGCTTGCACCCTGGAGCCATGGCTGCGAATCTGTGAACTATCCTCGGTATCGAGGACTCTTCTAAATCTAAATGGAGTATTAGTCAGTGTCCCTGGTGTCACCATCACAGCCCTCTTGAAACCCAAACACCGGGTGGGAGACTGCAGCCCCAGCAGCAGCAGCAGCAGCAGCAGCAGCAGCAGCAGCAGCAGCAGCAGAGCCCTCAGCTTGCCCGGGTCCTGTCATGCTATGTGTGTCTGTGTTCCCTTCCGCAGCTGTTGACCTTCTGTACTGGCGGGACATCAAGCAGACTGGGATTGTATTCGGGAGCTTCCTGCTGCTGCTCTTCTCCCTGACCCAGTTCAGCGTTGTGAGCGTCGTTGCCTACCTGGCCCTGGCTGCCCTCTCTGCCACCATCAGCTTCCGAATCTACAAGTCTGTTCTACAAGCTGTGCAGAAAACAGATGAAGGTCACCCTTTCAAGTGAGTGGTCCAGGCTGGCTAGCCTCCCCCTCTCCCTACCTCTCCCATCCCCAATACCCCCTTCCCTTCTTATTGCTCACTCTCAGGAAACTGGGAACTGCAACTCTGGGAAGCTCCTAGACTTTTCCAGAACTCCTGTTTTTACTTCCTAAGGTTGCTGGTAGGTTCTGTAACAAAGTCATTCTTATCAAAACCCTACTTGCTTCCAAAAATAATCAGAATCCATTATCTATGTGTAATGCTTTAAAAAATTTTTTTAGATTTATCTATTTTATTCTGTGTGTGTGAAATGTTTTGCCTGCACATATGTGTACCACACGAGTATCTATTGGATGCTCTAGAACTAGGGTCATAAATGGTTGTAACCACCATGTAGGCACTGGGAATGGAGCCTAGGCCCTCTGAGACAGTAACAAGCACTCCTAACCTCTGAATCACTGTTCCCAATCTCGTGTTTTTGGGTTTTCCTTTTCCTTTCTTTTATCACTTAAAGAGAGAATTTCAACAACTACTTAATCTATCCACCTCCATAAGGAAGGTGGGGCAGGCACTGTGATCCCTGTTTACAGATGGGAACACTGAGGTTCCAAGAGGTAAAATGGCACAGCAAATACCATAGTATGAGGACAGGGTGCTGGGATTTTTATTTAAAGCCCCAGTATTTTGGGTGGAGGAAGAGTGATTAGAATCTTACCACAGGCCTGTGTGCATCTGCATGCAGGAAAAGTAAGCTTAGACTGGATACTAAAAGGTAGAAAA
>NW_021604585.1:1857108-1865524 GCF_004785775.1 Grammomys surdaster | reverse complement strand
ATGTGCACACAGGCACATGCAAAGAGGCCAGAGGCATTGGCTCCCCTGGAGCTGGGGTTACGGGTGGTTGTGAGTTCTAGGAACTGAACTGCTCTGTAAGAGCCCTCCTAACTGCTAAGCTGTCTCTTCAGTCTCCCCTCCCCACCTTTTAGGGCGATCTATGAACTGTGTAGATACTTAAAATAGGCCAGAGAGCAGTGTTAGCCTACCCAACCAACTCTACTGTAGTAAACTATTCCATCCCAACTTCAGTGGTGAGGGGGTTTGCCCACAGAATTCAGTGCGAGTGTCACACACACACCTGCCTCCTGGCCATAGGCTCCAGTACACACATGCTTGTACGTTTGAGGGACAATGCCGAGACCTGGGTGAGCCGAGAAGAGGATGCTGTAGCATGGCTCCCAGCCAGTCTCCAGAGTTCACCAGTGCCACTTCTGTATGAACCCTTACTATGCCTCATCTGCCAGCTGAGTTAAAACCTCAGCTGCAGCAGAGCCTCAGCAAAGGAACTGATGTCCTTTCAGGGCAACTGGGCAGCCTGAAAGTAAAGGCTGCTTGTCCTTCCTCAGCATCTCAGTGCCTAACACAATGACAGGATGCACATCCGTGGTGCTTCACGATGTACTCCCATGGTACACTCGTGGGACCTCGTTCTAATGCTGACTTACTGGGCCCTCTGGGCTGTAGCTTTCACATGGCCCCATACCCACAGGAGAGAGCTCAGAAGTGGCTCACCTTTGTTTCCAGCAGCACATACACAACCCACATTTCAGTGGCAGTAGCATGAGGCCAGTGTTGAGTTCGGAGTGGAAGCTAAGAAAACTCACTTCAGAGATAGAAGCTTAAAAATGAAAGTTTTATTTTCCGAGTGCTCAGGGAGGCAGCCAGTTTCGGATCTGAACTGCATCCCTGAAGGGAGATTTGTACATTTTTAAAGGATGCGAACACAAAGCAAGGGGTGAGCTGAGGTGAGCTGCAGTGTTATGCAATTGTATTTTGACATTATGGGTTAAGCAAGGGAGCATCCATTGGAGACTGGGCTGTATCCAGGGCACCTGGCTTCAGGGTCCTTCATTCATTCTCCTAGACATCAGGTCCAGAGCTCAGAGTGAAAAGGGGACAAAGGAGCGGGTCAGCTGCATGTAGTTAATTAGGGCATAACAGGCAACTGGTTATATATTTTTACAACATATGCATCTTGGTTTAGATAACAGCAATTTCTACATTCTTTACTGGTTAGCAGACAATTAAGAAAACATTTGGAGAAATGGGGTAGGTGTGTTCAGTCCTAGGCCTAGGAACAGGAACCTGTTTGACCCTGCCAGCAAGATGGAGGAGTTGTCCCTGAGATGTCTGGACTCAGACAACTGTTTACGACAGAAGCTGTTCAGCTATAGGGAAGTCCCCAGATCCCTTAGGACCTGGGACCTTGAATTTAGTTTCTCCCTATGATTAAGTGGAGGCTGAAAATGAAACGGTAGCACTTAGAATACGTTTCTTTTGTTCTCCCAGTAGCCCAAGTCCTCCTCTTCGCTCCTTTCCTCTGCCCCAGCCTCGGTCCTTAGCCAATCAGGGTTCTTCCACATTCTACTACATTGTCTCTAGAACTGCCGTGTTCTCATTCCCCAAGGCTGAAACATGGGGGACTTAGGTCCCGTTTGCCTTATTTCTTCCCGTACCCAGGTACAGGAACAATAGTCTAAAACTACACTTAGCCTGATTGTTTTATTGTACTTTAGCAGGAAAATGTAAAGTTTAAAATTCCTTCAGTCTAGTCAGTTTTATGAGCAAAGGCAATAGCCCATCACACTATCCAGACAAGTCAGTATTATTTGTGTGTGTGTTTCTTCCAAGGAGAGAAAACCCTTAATCTTTAAATATAAACTCCCAAAGTCAGTTTAGGTTGTGTCTAAGTCAGGGTTTCTATGCCTGCATGAAACATCATGACCAAGAAGCAAGTTGGGGAGGAAAGGGTTTATTCAGCTTACACTTCCACATTGCTGTTCATCACCAAAGGAAGTCAGGACTGGAACTCAAGCAGGTCAGGAAGCAGGAGCTGATGCAGAGGCCATGGGGGGATGTTACTTACTGGCTTGCTTCTCCTGGCTTGCTTAGCTTGCTTTTTTATAGAACCAAGACTACCAGCCCAGGGATGGCACCACCCACAATGGCCCCTCCCATCCTTGATTGCTAATTGAAAAAATGCCTTACAGCTGGATCTCATGGAAGCATTTCCTCAAGGGAGGCGCCTTTGTGATAACTCCAGCTTGTGTGAAGTTTACACACAAAAGCAGCCTGGACAGGTTGTTATAACCAAGTACCATAAACTCACTGGATTAAATGATCAAAAAAAAGCCACATTTCTCCCTTTTGTGCTAAATCTGTAACCAAAGTACCCTGTGATTGAATTATAGACTGGTATCTTTTTGTTGGGCCCTTACAAGGCATCAAGAATTCTCTGAGGCTCCAATAAAGAGGATTAAACCAGTTCTTAAGGGCACCAGTCTCATTCAAAAGGGTCCCACCCTCTTATAGTCACCTTCCAAAGTACCTGGCTGATAACATCAGCCACATTAAGGGTGAGGATTTCAACACAGATTTGAGGAGTAGAGCCATAACTCTTCTTACAGCTCAGGACAAAGCTGCCTAACTCTTCGTGTCTGTTCTTCCCATGCCTTTGGGAAATCTAGGCTAGGCTGGCAGTCCAGAGCTGTCTTCAGATAGGAGAGGGAGGACAAGGAAGGGAAGCCAGAGCTCGGTAGAGGAGTGTGGCCAAGCATGGAAAGCTTATGTATATTTTACTAATATATTCTATACTTTATTTAGTTTACAAATGTACTCTATATTTTATTTAGTATTGAGTTAAGTCTAGCCACTTGAATAAATGAAAACAAAATCTTCATTGCTAAAACCACCACTCACTAGGACCAATGAGTGTTCAATAAAGGCCAGGCCACTGGAGTTACCAATGTTCTCTGAAGAAATCTGGAGGTCAGTTTCAGAACTGAAACACAAATTCTTAGAGTTTGTCAAAGAACAGTTTGGCAACTGGGGTTTTCAGATCTCTGTAGTATGTAAAGAAGACATTTATTCCTTTGTAAGTTGTGTGTAGTCAGGAAAGGAGCTGACTGTTCACCAGTCTTTCTCGGTCCTTCCTGGTTTCTCTGAGTTCCAGGTCATCCTCTAACACTGTGTTTTATGGACAGAGTCACAAAGCCCCCAGAGAGTCAGAACTCCTGCATTCCATGTGTACAGAAGGCGAGTGAGCATGGTGTCCCACTGCTAGCAGCCATAGAGGTGACCCAGCCACAGTCCTCCCAGTGTGACAAGCACTCGCTTGGCCCTGGGGTGCAGCAGCCTATGCTCAAACCTCTAATGGCATTCTCTTGGGATGGTTTGTTGACAGGGCCTACCTGGAGCTGGAGATCACCCTGTCCCAGGAGCAGATCCAGAAGTACACAGACTGCCTGCAGCTGTACGTGAACAGCACACTGAAGGAGCTGCGAAGGCTTTTCCTTGTCCAGGACCTGGTGGATTCCTTAAAAGTATGATTGTGTCCTCCCTTTGCCTTGCAGTCATGCTCTCTCTCAAGGAAGACTACAATAGGCAGCTACCATTCAGAGACTACAAAGCAAGTGCTAATTAGTCTAGAATCTGGGAGTCTCCAGTTGTGTGGAGCCATGAAACTCACCCAGGCTAGTCGACCTATTCTCAGAGGACAAAGCTGTGGCTCAGAGAAGAGACATTTAGACACTTATCCAGGGTCACCCAGCTGTATTTGGAAGAACCAGGATCAAAGCTCGGTTAGATAGTTCTGGACATTTTACATGAGAGGATTGTTAAACCAAAATCTCAGCCCTTCTCCTAATTAACTGCTCTTAGGGATTCAAGAAACATGTATACTCTGGAGAATCCTAACAATAAGCTCTCCAGAGCTACTCAGGTTAAGGATCTGAATGGAAGATCCGTACCCAGCACACAGTATCACACACACAGAGACACACACAGACACACACACACATAACATACACAGACACACACATAACATACAGACACAGACACAGAGAGAGAGAGAGAGACACACAGACACAGAGAGAGACACACACACATAACATACACACACAGACACACAGACACACACAGACACACCCATAACATACACACAGACACACCCATAACATACACACAGACACACACACAGACACACACACAGACACACACACATAACATACACACACATGTTGTGGTGACCCCCAACCATAACATTATTTTTGTTTCTATTTCATAACTGTAATTTCGCTACTGTTATGAATCACAATGTAAAAATATATGTTTCCCAATGGTCTTGGGGGGTCGAGACCCACAGGTTGAGAAATGCTGTCCTAGTGGGTTTCTTTGAACAGGCTGCTTGGAGCTCCCTGTGACTTCCTGATAAAATCCAAGTCATTGAAACAGGACTCAGCAAGCCCATGAGCAGAGTGGGGGCAGGAGGAAAGAGATTGTGAGTGTTCTGTCCTTAAGGAGTGCTTAATGCAGGGGAGCTGACTAATAATTGTCTAAGGTGATTCAGAGGAAGAAGTGAGGGATATGGGCCTGACCTTTAAGCTGCATCCCTGGAAGAGGAGCTATCGTGACTTAGAGACATGTCAGAAAAATCACAATTGCTGGCTGTGCTTTTATTTGTAATGCAATAATTGTGGACCAGAACAGAGGTCAGCGAACCTCAAGTAGTATCTGCAGCTTTGGGCCATATTATCTTACCCTGCACATCTGTGGCTTTCTGCTGTATTATTCTACTCTGTATATCTTGGGCACTATAGCACAGAAGCAGCAAAGGACAGTCCATCAGTGAAAGGCTAAAGTCAGTGAAAACTTACAGATCGTTGAATACATTTATTATTTAATCTGACCATTTAAAAATGTAAAAAAAAAATCCTTCTTAAACTCTGGGTCCTTATAAAAACAGCCAAGGGTTACAGCTTGCCAAATGCCTAGTTCAGCCTATGATTTCATTGGGTCCCTGAACAACAAACGGCATGATTCAACGTCACCAAGGGACCAGGATGGTGAGCTTTAGATACCTTACTATACTCTTACTTCCTGTCAAAACCATTTCCCAGGAATCCACTTCCTGTTGTGGCTCATTCTGGTCTTTAGGGGGGAAAAGTTGAAATGTTAACTAGAGCAACTCAGATCCTAACCCAGGAAAGACATGGAGCCCATCTGGGAGGGACCATGGAGAACTCTCTGACGACCTTTCCTTCTTCAGTTTGCAGTCCTCATGTGGCTCCTGACCTACGTTGGCGCACTTTTCAATGGCCTGACCCTGCTGCTTATGGGTAAGGGCTTCCTGTGTTCCATGGACTGCTGGGATATGGTGCTTCCACGGCTGTCAGCTTCTAGCTTCTTGGTAGATTGCTAGGAATAAACACTAGATTTCCCCCCAAGTGGAGAGTGTCATGTAGTTCAATTAACAGTGGACTTTTCAGTGTTTTTTTCCTTCAACCAGATCGCTAAACTTGCTTCTGGTATATGTACATCTACAGTGGCAGCCATGAGTGGATCAACTGCCATCTTGAAAGGGTACAGTGTACCCTCATTAGCTACAGATATATCATTTTTATATTTGGTTTTCTTATGCCCCGTCATCTCTGATCTATAATGCTATTTTCCCAAATGATGCCCACAGTCTCGTGACTATGCAAAATGTATCCCTACGCTTGTTTCTGCTGCTCTTTCTCAGAGCTCTAACGGTATATTTGTTTGTATTTTTGTTATTGTTTCTCCAGCTGTGGTTTCGATGTTTACTCTGCCTGTTGTGTATGTTAAGCACCAGGTGAGTTGTACGTGGGGTCAGACATTCTTGTGAAATTTTGTCCTCGTAGTCTTTGGGTGTGCTCATGATTTCTTCCTCTTTGTAGGCACAGGTTGACCAATATCTGGGACTTGTGAGGACTCACATAAACACCGTCGTGGCAAAGTAAGTTACATAGTGCAGTTCATGAGAAGGAACCTCGGTCTGAAGCAAGCCTGGGAGTAGATTGGTTAGATGTAGCGAAGAGGTAGAGAAATAATAGGCGTAGGTTATAGCTTCCTCTTTTGAGTTGTACATTCACTCTCGTCTCAATTAAAGGTGTTTTTTTTTTTAAAAAAAAAAATAAGTATGACTTTCAAACCCTCAATTAAATAAAACCATCAGTAGCTTATTTCAGAGATCATAATGAACCTATTTTAACAAGTTTAGTAATATTAAACTTCCCCCCAAGGGCTGGCCCATGTTCAAGAACAAGATGGAGGGGAAAGGAAAAGAACCTTAATTCAGAAAATGTTAAATGAACAGTCACATTGAAATGAAAACGTGTAATAAACACCTGCAGCCTTTTGAACAGTGAACACTACCGATTTTAAACCAGTAAAGTCACGTTAAAGCGTCAGAATGCGTGAATAGTCTGCTACCTACATGTTTTTGCTATACTGTTTGCCTTGCGAGTTTGTATTTGTTTTGTGCTACTGCTGTTTTTAACCTTCTGCCTCTAACAGAGCCTGCTTTATGGAGCTGCCTGTAAGATACTTAAAGATGAAAATGTCAGGTATCCACGCCCACAGCTAACAAGGCCATTTAGCTTAGCGATTTCCAAGGCTCCCACCTTCACATTTTAAGGCTTGTTGCCGCCCACCATGACAAGTGCACTTCATTGTTAGGATCTTTTAACCTAAATGTTGGACTGTCCTTCAGCTACAGACTCCATCAACATTAACTCCATTTAGTAATCAGATAATTAAGTGGCTGAGCCTAGGTGATGGTCAGACTTAGGTGCTTCAGACAGTCAACGCTGTATGATAACAAAACTGTAGGAAGAGCCGTTAATTCTGCGTCCTTCTGCCCTGACTGCCCTGTCCAGGCCTGCAGCCACTGTCCTCTCTCCATGCACATTTTGACTTTCCCTGAGTACCAACCCCTCCCCCACCACACACATTTATACTCTTACCCTTAAAGCCATACAGAGCTATGTTGGGGTTCCGTGCTCAGTTTGGAAATGTGGCAAGTCTCAGTCCATTTCATAATGCCTGAAAACATCCCTCTGGGACCCCTGTGTCACCAGTGTAATGAAAATAAATCAATGAAGAATGAAACAGTCATTGCTCAATGTGAAGAAATGGCAGAATGGCATAGAGCAAACAGTGTTGCCACTAAAGTCGAGTCAGTTCAAAGGCAAGAGACTCGAGAGACCCAAAGCAAGCCTACAGTCTTAGAATTTCTGGGGATGGATGACCTGTAATTTACACTTCAGTGAAGTCCCTGGGTAACTCTTGGAAAGCTATGTTTAAAAATTATAGCACCAGAAAATCTGAATGGTGCTAATTTGGCAGCTGGAACTAGAAGTTTTGGGCTGAAATTGTACAATATTCAGTTAGATGATCCTGAGGGAATCATATCTACTAATTTTGTTGGCGAAGGTGGGAATGGGGTGGAGTGAGAATTGGATACATATCACCTGTGTTGCTATGGTGACACAGAAGGCATGAAGATGGTTGAGTCCAACTCACAGTGTTCTCAGCCTGTTGGTATAGCTGAAATCATAGAGGAGTAAGCACGAGATAATGTAAACGCTACAGGAAAACTGTGTGTAATTCTAAAGTTGGAGCAATGAGGAAGCAGCATCTCTGAGAGTGGATACTGGAAAGCCCTTAGGATGTCGTTTGGCCCAGGCCCTGAAGCGGGGATAAGCATCCATGCAGAGGATAGGGAGAAAGACACTGCAAGAAGAAATGTCTAAGCACATAGAAAGGCACAGAAAGGTTTATCATGCTCAGGCACTGAGTTGGCCACTGTCCTGCAGCTTAATGAGAGGCAAGAATACAGACAGAAAGGCTGAGGCCAGGAGATGAGCACTCATGGAATGTCCTTTGGTGTTTCTGACTAGTGGGCTGATGTCATTGGGATTGCATTGTGTGGAAGTCATTTAGTGATAGTCTCCTGAGAGAACTGGGGGCGGGGGAAGGCTGTAAACTCAGAGGCTATCACAATTTAAAATAAATATGCATTTACATCTGTATATAGTCTAATTGTTAGATTATAGTTGAAACTCAAAGCTATGAAAACAACATGTCACCCATGGGAACAGGGCTTCTATAATTAAATCAGGTTGGCTGCATTCCTGGTAGCCAAAGCAAAAAGAGAAACTGGGTAAGTTATATAGTTCTTGTCAGAAAAGAAAAACCGAGAGTTCATCAGTAGCCTGTGTTGCCTAGCACTAAAGCCTGAGAGAACTGTCGTAGAATATCGCTGCTCAGGCCGATTTACCCTCTGAAATTCTAATTGCCTGTTAGAATAATTCCAGAAAAGGAACTTACATTGTTCTCATGGAACTTTATGCGCACTGTGATAAAGTGCCATGGCCAAAGCTGCTCAGAG
>NW_021604585.1:1784857-1856708 GCF_004785775.1 Grammomys surdaster | reverse complement strand
CCTATAGTCAGGTGGGTTACAGCCCCTATAGTCAGGTGAGTTACAGCTCCCTATACAGTCAGGTGGTTACAACCTAAGGGGCTTGTAGCCTGGAATTTTATGTCTAACATCTCTAGATGTTATTTAATAATTCCATGACTGGAGCTCCCTAAATAACAAAATTAATCATGAGGTGTCCTAGTTTTCAAATGAGAAGAAAGAATTGAATGTCCAGTTTCAAGTAAAATGTAGGCATTCAGAATGTTGTCACTAAATGGAGAGAGGCTATGGATTCCTCTGGCCACAGCTGGTCTGATTTCATAGGGCACTGGTCAAGTTTCCGTACATCCTTGTGTAGAAAACGGAGCCATGTAATAAAGAGATAATACCATTTACAGGACACACACACACACACACACACACACACACAGAAGGCTGAAATAAGAATGGCAAGTGATGTCCAGCAGTCCATCACACATCTGCTGGGATGAAGTAATGTGGCCCAGGACTCTGTCACCTTCAGCCTCATTACTTCTCATGACTGTGTAGAGATAAATCAAAGATGTATACCAAAGCTCTAGGTGGTGTGAAGAGACTTTGGAAGAGGGCTAGCTCAAGATTCAAAATGAACTCAGAGATCTTGACTAAGTTACAATCCTAAACCAGAATGAGAAAATAAAGCATCAAGGGAAGAAAAGTCCTGTGTTTAAATTTCCCCAAAGCCAGGTTTCCTAATAGAGAACAGGGTGAGTATGGAGGAGCTGAGATACAGAAAGGAAGTTTGAATTGGCTCATCAGTCCCAGCCAATCACAGGGTAGCGATGTGCTGCGGCATCTCCTTAAGGTGGGTGCAAGTTTAGATGCTACTGATGCAAGACTGACCCCCAAATCTGAACAGGGCATGCTCACTATTATCCCGTTAGTCATCCCATGTCTGGGTCCAGCAGACATCAGGACACCTGTGGCTTGATCCTGGGGCTGGCTAGTGCAAGCACTCTACCACTGAGCTACGGCCTCAAGCCTTTCACTCTTGATTTTGAGACAGACTCTTAAATTGCAAGGGCTAGCCTTGAACATGCCACTGCTTCTGTCTCAGCCTCTTGAGTAGCTGCACCACCAGGTGTGGCAGAATTGAACATTTTAAAACACTCACTGACACCCCGGAGTAATGTCACAGAGATGAGCAGGGCACCGAGGTGTTGGCGATCTGGCAGAAATGATCCATGGAGACCCAACATCACTCACTACAGATGATAGTCCTTGAAAGGATACAGTAGCCATCTTCAAGCATCTGGAGGTCTGGCTCTGTGAAGGAAATGAGTTGACTTGCTTTCTTCCTTTCCTTTCCGTGCTTCCTCCCTTCCTTCCTGCCTGCCTTCCTTTTCTGGAACAGTGAGTGAAAATTCCAACTCTTGAATTCGTGTGACCCAGGAGGGAAAGTAGCAAGAATTATAAAGTCACCTAGCAAGGAATCACTGTCTTACGAGCACTGGCCTCCCTGACAGTCAAGTGTCCAAGCAGAAGTCAGTCGGCCACTGTCACTTGTGTTTCCCCTGGGTCCCCTTCTTCCCACCAACCTCTCAGCTGGTCCCTATGGCCTTAAACATTGGCTCCAGATCAACGGCTCTGTCCATGTGTCTTCACCCTGACCTCCTGTGCTGTCACTCATCTTTACTTCCTGTTTATTAGATGCCTTCCCCTTGCATGCCCCATAGACATTTCAGACCCATATGGCCAAGTATCGTGCAGTTAGACCTCAGAGCCTGGTTGCTGTCTGTCCTGGCCATCTCGATGAACGCCATTATCATGCTCACCATTACTCAGACCTTAAGACAAGCAGTCCACCTCATCTGCCCTCAGTCCTGCCCGTTCGCATTCAGTCCATCAGCAGAGCTCTCCGGCCCCATCTCTAACTGAGATCTCAAGACCGTTCACCTGCCTGTTTCGTGCCTACCACACGGTCCTGGCCGTCACCATCTGGCACCTCACCTCCGTGGCTTGTTCTCCCTCCAGGATTGTCTCTGCTCCCTCTGTTTTTCACACCATGGTCATTGTAGTTCTTTAAAGAATATGAATCAGATTACATCCTCCTTTTTCCTGGTTTATCAATGGTTTCCCATCATCCAGAATAGAATTTAAACCCTGTACCATACTCCCTTAGTTCTAACACCATTGGGTTACTGCCTGCTTTTCAGACCTGCCCCTCAACAGCTAAGCTCCTTGCAGGCCTCTGTACTCTGCTTTCTCTGCCTGAAGCCTCCAGATCTTTGCTGGCTGGCTTCTGCCTGTGTTTTGGGCATCTGTTTCTTAGATCATTATTTCTAAAGTGGGCTCCACCCACTTCCCCAAACTCCCCCTCACTTCCTATTGTGCTGTCTTGTTTTGTTTTGTGGCATTTGTCACCACCCGAACGTCCTGTCTTCTTGTTTATTTCATCTCTCCAATCCCGATGAGAAGGAAAGCTCCATGGGAAGTCCCTTGTCCCTCTAAATTCTAGTAATGTTGAAGGTTGCCTAGTGCAGAGGGAGGTGACAGTTCTATTCTGCAAGCTGAACTCATGAGGCTTCAGATCAATAAACAGAAACTTTCTAGAATCCTAAAATGATAACAGATACATCAGGACAATGGCTGCAGTACAGAATTTTAGGACCCTTGATGGTATCTGGTCACCCACATGTTAAAGATGATTTTCTAGGGAGGGATGTCAATCAGTAAATTCTTTGCTATTCGAGCATAAGAACCAAGCTAAAATAAATCAGGCATGATAGTGAGCACTTATAATCTGGTGCTGGTAAGACAAAGCCCACTCCGGGACTTCAACAGCCAACCCAGCCTAATCAGCACACTTGAGGACAGTGACAGACCCTGTCTCAAAAGACAAGGTGGAAAGCAACTGAAGAATGTCACCAGAAATCGACTCAGCACAGTATCTGGAACTAGGACCTAGGCTTCATTCCACTTCTGGGTATTTTGTGACCATGTGATGAAGAGATACTTACCTCAGCTATCTTCATCTCCTGGTAAGGCCATTGAGCCCTCCTCCTCTCTCAGAAGTGCTCAGGACTAAGTAGCCAGTGGTGAGCATCATAATCTCTGTAGCTGTGGAAGAAGTCAATTTGGCCATCCCATCTACAAAAAAGCTATGCTCAGAGAACACAGCTCTCTTGTCTGGGCCCCATTCAGCTAAGTGTTTCTAGAGACCCACATAGAACACTATGTTTTCTAGAATACTCTTTAACTCCTCAGTAAAGCCACATAATGAATACACGAAGCGATTTCATGGATACCATTTGCAATGTAACCCTTTGATTTTTGCCTCTGTAGGATCCAGGCTAAAATCCCTGGCGCCAAGAGGCACGCTGAATAGATGGCTACCCCAGAAGAAGCCGGACATGAATGGGGGTGTCTGGAGTGGTAACAGCTCTCTTCTTCCTCGTTACTGCGAATTGATCCCCTTTCCCAGTACCATAATCTTAGAGGCAAACTTTGAGTCAGGTGTTTTCAGGCTCTTCCTGGACTCTTAGGATATTTGAGTCCCCCCCCCCGGGTCAACCACTAAAGTATAGAGTATGTTAGATGTGTTTTTTAATTTCGTGTTGCTAAAAAAAAAAAAAAAAAAGAAAGAAAAAAAGTGCATGATGGTGAGAGCTCACGTTCTCCCTCCTCCCTTGATGTCCTCCCCTCTGCAATGCTTCTGTAGCTTCTACCGTCCCTGTGGCTAGGCCTTTCTTGCCAAGTGCGCTGACACATAGTGGATCGCTTATCATGTCCTTGGGTTGCTGGTTGGATTCATCTCTAATAACACTATATAGAATTGTAGGCCAATGTTTTAGCATTTTTCCCCACACAGAAAATATAAAAATTAATGAAAGTTGACCGTACATATGGTGTTCCGTTTTGTATAACTTAGAATGATCAAATTAAAGAATAAATCCAAACTGAACGCACAGTGCTTTTATTGTATGGGATGCCTGGGCTTATTTACATGTATGGTAACTAAAAGTGCCAGCATGTTGACTTTATTACAATTTGTATTCCTTCCTCTGTAGTTCCTAGTGGACTCAATCACAGACTCTGGATATTGGCACTTATGTACTTGATACTGAATGCATCAATAAATGTGACGAAATGTAGACGTCTCTCCCTGTCTTTGATACTCGCCAAAAAAGTCATAAAGAGGAAGTCACTTGAGGAGGAGCCAGGAGGACTAAGGTCAGGTGTTCAACTTGCTCCCATCTCCAGAACCACAGGGTCTAGCCCCAGACTGGGTTACAGCTTTATTGTGTTCATTTTAGAAATCACCATGGAAATAATATTTATACTGTACTCTGATGGGTCGGTGTGGCTTTTTTTCAGTTTCTAAAAGCCTGAAAGTGGAATGAATTCTTACGTAAATATTCATCATTTTGTAAAACACAACACTGGTGTAAAACCATTGCAGAGGCCATGAACTCGTCTTGTTATCAAGTACCCTTTGAGATCCTGCTGTGTTCAGAACCAAAGTCCACAGTTCCTGTACCCACCATGCTAAATTTTTCAGTGACTGACCTCTTGTAAAATAAATTTGTTTGCACTTTTGAGGGAGTGGGGACAGGGTTCTATGTAGTCCAGGCTAGCCTCACTCTATTATGTAGCCAAAGATGACCTTGAGTTCCTGATCCTTTGGCCTCTACCTTCCAGGTACTCAGATTCCAGGTGAGCGGCACCATGGCTGGTGTACGTGGTGCTGGGAAGCAGAGCTCATGCATGCTAGGAAAACTCTCTCTTGGGCTTCATCCTCAGTCCTCCCTTTATCTCTTCTATTTCCTGGGTAGACTCTGAAGTCAAAGAGGAAGAGATGGGAAAGCAGTGGTTGAAAGGACAGTCAATGGAAGGAGATATAGTAAAAAAACAAAACAAAACAAAAAAACAAAAAACTTCCCTAGGGCATTAAAGTTGGGTCTAATTATTTATTTAGCAAAGTGGCATAAAAACAGCAAGGGCATCTTTACATCGTGGAAACAGCCATAAAGCTGGCCTCTCCGTTGTGGTAGAAGGACAGTGCTTATGTGCAAGCACTAACTAGACAAAGGATACCATGAAACCAGAGCTGCCATTCAAGCCCCAGCCTAGAGAAGGATGCTCAGAGAATCTGAACCATGTGGCCAGGTTCTGAGCTTCAGCAGGATTAAGGAAGCACATACAGAAGGAACCAAGACGAGGGAGAACATGGTATATGTAGAAAACAGTCAGCAGTAAGCCAAGCTGGGTGGGTGGAGCTTGTAGGAATGGCAATGCCAAGTAGATACTTTCACTGAAAGTAATGGAGGATTTGGGGCTTTAGGCTTTAATTCTGGATCACATAAACACAGTGGTGTTTCCCGGCACTGGAGATTGGTATAGGAGATCACTGTAACAGGATTCTAGCACAAACAGGTATTAATGGAGCCATGGTGACAATGGAAAGGAGGCATTCACCATTCACCTTTCTCCTGACTAACATGTCAATCACCCACGTGAGTAGGGGTGTACCTTAGACATAATGCAGACATAATGCAGACGGAAGCTGGTGATTGATTTGATGTGGAGTTTCAGGACCAAAGTTTCCCTTGAGAATGGCTTCCTGTTTGTATTTCACACCCTAGGCAACTCACTGTCCTCTCTCCAACCCCAGCGCTTTATAAGGCCAGCTGAGCAAGAGAATACACCATTTTCCAGCTGGAAAACCCAGAAGAACTGGGTTGGGGAAGGAAAAAAAGCCTAAGTTGGTGCCCGATTTTTTTTTTAATGTTTAATGATGCAGAAGATTTCTTGGGCTAAGCTTGTATAGCTCAGTCACAGATCATATGTTTACCTGGGTGAGGACCTGGCTTCAATCTCCGACACCCAAAGGAAAAAACACAATATATTCATCAATAAAAAGATTTAGTCTTTCTGTAGATTTCCAATCTCAAGCTTTTGAGAACACAGCCTCTTCTTTTAGAACCTAGAATCTAGGTGGTTTTATTGTACAGAACCGACCATCAGTATCACTGGTCACAGGATTTCAGTCTTCCGGTTTGTCTAGAATTCCTTTCCCACCTCGCTGAGAGGATCGCAGTGCATTTGGTAGCAGTGGTGGAGAAGAGACCTGAGAGGAAATATCAGGCTCACAGAAATGACTGACATGAATGTAAGATTTGATAGGATTTTGGGCATGTCACATGTTGTCATATATAGGGAACACTAGCTAATGTGACAGTGGACAGAGTGGAAATAGAGCAGAGGCCCAGTGGGCAGATAAGAGAGGACAGCAAGAGCTGCCGGGAGCCCAGAGCAAATGAGACGGTTCCGGCTGTGAACCAGAAAACCTCGGCCACCTCTGAAGGAGGTAAATGGGCTGAGGCAAACACATGACAAGGTGCTGTATGCTTCATGGAGCATTCATGGAGTGTTCTGGCAGTAAAGGTGGTGGAGTATGACACATCTTTTTCTCGATCGTATTTAAGTGAGGGAGTATTTGAGACTATTCAATCGTATCTACTTCCCAATTAAGTATTAACTCAGCCGGGAAATGTCCCATTTGAATAAAGATCACTTGGGCATTTTTCTACTGATGGTCTTCCTTGACCACATCAGAGTAAAGCTTGCTATGATTTCTACCCACCTAGTGCCAAACGGTGCTTGCTCATCAGAGGAAGGAACCAGGAAGGTTAGGGAGGAAGTCCAGCATGCGCACCTTTCATGATTTCTGAACTATCATGAAAATCATTTTAGGTACTATACTCAAGGGGTTACTTAGAAAATTAAAGTTGAATCTGATAGTGTTTCCTTCCCTCTCTCTGGGCGTGAGCTTGTCAGAGCTTCTGGTTTTCCTTTCTCTTATTTCTGAAACACAAGGGCAAATGTGGACCCTCAGCACATGAATTCCCTAAGGACAAATTACCATTGGATGTGATCCTGCTGGAGCAGCGGTTCTCAGCCTGTGGGTTGAGAGTCCTTTGGGTGTAGACTGATCCTTTCACAGGGGTTGCCTAAGACCATCAGAAAATACAATTGTTTACATTATGATTCATAACAAAAGCAAAACTGTAGTTACGAGGTAGCCATGGAGTAACGTTATGGCTGAGGGTCACAACACGGGGAATGACGGTATTAAAGGGTTGCGCCATTAGGAAGGTTGAGAACCACTGCTCTAGAGTGAAGTCATGCAAAACAGGCAGAACAGTCATCTTCTCAGGGGGCTTCCATGAAACTTCCTAGAAATTCCGCAGTGCTCATTCTGTCAATACCTATGCCCAAGTGCCTGAACGTTACGGAAGAATTTCCGCAAGATAATATCCCCAGTAAGATTTATCTTGTCTTCCTTTCTGTTCTTTGTAACATGCCTTGTGCTTTTCTCATTTCCCTGGTTAGGGAAGAGCAGCCATTGTATGTGAGGTCACGGAACGTGTCCCCAGAAGAATATGCAGCTCCCCAAGGATGCCATTCATTCATTCATTCATTCATTCATTCATTCATTCATTCATTCAATATCAAAAGGTCTTTACCTGTTTTCTGGGAAAAAACGAGACTTGTTTTTAAATGTTGTTCTTTAATCTCTAAGTTGGACATTATACATGATACATATCTCAGCCAAGCGACATACTTTCTTAGTCGAGAAGGTTACTTTGAGACTATTGAGATGAGAATTCATAGGAATAACACAGTCTCTAGCCAGGCACAATGTAGAGTGAATTTCTCATAAACACATCTACCTAAAATTTCAAAATCCTGTAAGATCTATATTACTTTCCAGATGCGAAAACTGGATCTCAGTGTTTGCACAGCTGGTGGAAGCCACAGCTAGTAGTAGCAGTAGTAGCAAAACTTTCTGCTTTGTAAGTTGGGCTGTGTACACGAATCCTTTCCTCCTGTCTGCTAGTCTCTGTGTCTTAAGAACCGTATTTCCCCAGCAAGATTCCTTGATTGCTGTCAGTAGGAACCCGGTAACACACATGAGTCGTCGAGGGATATTTATAGGAAGAATGTAAGAGTCTACAGACTTAACTGCAGGAGTTTTTCCAAGCACTTTTCCCATGTGGACCTTCCCAGCTAGAGAGGGATGAGTGTAGATGTTACATAACGGTCCTGCTGTGAACAGAGACAGGAGAGAAAGCGCAGATCTTAAGGAGCTTTATATAATAGCTTAATTTCATATGCACAGCTCCCCGATCCAGAACACACATCCACACTGCGATGGGAAAGAAGCCAGAGCAGGGAAAACACAGTGACATCATTCATTAATCTCAAGAGCTCATTACCCAGAGCTGAGACATACTCATAATCTGAAAGCAGGCCAGCTAAAGAGTTACTCTTTTACACATGCTCATGGAATGTCTAGGTGTAAAAGGTCACAGACTCAAATCTTACGCACAGTTTACGATGATTCCAAAACAATCCATGGGGGCAGGGATCTCATAAAGATCAGCAGAGTGACAGCGTTTGACTACTTAGTGGGTTTGTTTTAAATGATGGCTATAATGACATTTTTGGAGACTGGACTGTAGCCCAGGCTGGCCCCCTCCTGTCTCAGCCTCCCAAGTGCTGGGATTACAGTTGTGATCCATCACTTTTGACCTCCATATTTCTTGTTCTGGATAGTTTTATGTCGACAACACAAGCTAACGCTAACGCTCCTGCCTCCAGTTTCCTGCCCTGTTTGGGTTCCTGTCCCAACTTCCTTCAACAATGAACTACAATGTGGAAGTGTAAGCAGAATAAACCCTCTCCTTCCCAAACTGTTTTGTCATGGCCCTTCATCACAGCAGTAGTGACCCTACCTAGGACACTGGCTGAGATAGGAAGATGGCAGAGATGCCTTTTTCCTGTGTGGTTTCCCCTTTCTAATAAAGCCCAAGCTGAAGACTTTGGACTCTATGTTTTAAAAATATACAAATACATTAACTTTTCTGTCGTCTCTTCAACAGTATTTTAAGCATTGTGGTAACGGCCTTAACACATATTAGAACCAGCCAATCAGAGGCCTCCACTGAAGAACTATCTTAAATGCCTTAACTGATGGGGGAAGGCCCACCCCAAATGTGGACAGCACCTTGAGTTGCAGCCCAAATAGAAAAGAACAGGTCAAAAGGAAGATTGCCCACCCTTTCCTCGTTTGGATCCCTGTTGCACCTGAGTCAACGGCCGCTGCTACCACAGCTGTCGCTGATGATGGTGATGATGGTGGTGGTGATGATGATGATGATAATGATGTGATGGTGATGTGATGGTGATGATGATGGTAATGATGATAGTGATGATGGTGGTGATGTCATGATGGTGATGATGGTGATGCTGCTGCTGCTGATGGAGATGGTGGTGATGATCATGCTATTGCTGCTGCCTCCCTAGAACCAGCATTTCTGGCCTTCCATCAGTGCCTGAGGACCAGCAGCTCTCTTGGAACCGGTTTTCTGCACCAGTTGGACCTGCAGAGGTACCTGACCTCCAGGACTGAGCAAGGACCGTTTCTCAGACTCTTCAGTGTGATTCAGCTGTTGTCACTAGTTCCACAAAAACTGCTATAATAAATGTTATAGATATGTATATTTACATATTCATTTTATTGGCTCTGTTCATCTATCACATCAAGTTCGACCCCTAGCACCTATGTGGAAAAGCCAGGTTAGTGACACACATTTATGCTCTCAGTGGGTCGGAGACAGACAGGAGGTTCCCTAAGGTGTGCTGAATGGACAAGCTCCAGGCTCAGTGAGGAACTCTGTTTGAAAAAAATAAGCACAAGAGCTATTGGAATGACACACAGTGCTAACCTCTGCCCTCTACACCTCTGTGCATGGCGTTCATGGTGGAAGAGGTCATGTTTGCAGGCCCAGAGTCCACACAGCACAGCTTCAGTCTTGCCGAGGGTGCCCTTGGCTATAAACATGCAGCTTCAGTCTCTGAGGAGACAGTCATGCTAGGTTCGTATCTGCAGGCACAGCAGAGATCATTAGCAGTGTCAGGGGTTGGCTCTCTCAATGGCATGGGTCTCAGGTTGGGGCAGTCCTTGGTTGGCTGTTCCTTCAGTCTCTGCTCCATCCTTATCTCTGCACATCTTGTTGACAAGACAAATTTGGGGTTGAAAGTTTTGTAGGTGGACTGATGCCTTTCCCTATCCATCCTCTGGAGTCCTGCCTAGCTACAGGAGGAGCCATTTCAGTCTCTACATCACCCTCTGGTAGGAATCTCAGCTAGCGCCACCTCCATAGATTCCTCATATCCTCTCCCATCGCAGACCCCCCATAATCACCAAAGACACCCCCTCTGCCAATTTCCATTCTCACTCCCAGCCGTCTTCCTCCCCCACCACACCTAATCACCATCTCCACTCTCCTCCTAACCCCTCTCCTACCCAGGTCCCTCTTTCCATACACCTCTGGTAACTATCTAGTTTCCCCTTCTGAGTTAGATTTATGCATCCTCCCTTGAGACCTCCTTCTTCCCCAGTTTCTCTGCGTCTGTGAATTATAGCATGGTTGTCCTGCACTTTATGGCTAATGTCCACTTATAAGTGAGTACATCCCATACATATCTTTCTGGCTCTGGGTTCCCTCACTCGGGATGATATCCTCAAATTTCATCCATTTGCCTGCAAAATCCATGTCTTGGTTTTTAATATCCGAATAATATTCCATTGTACCACATATTTTTATCCATTCTTCAGTTGAGGGATATCTAGGCTGTTTCCAGTTTCTGGCTATTACGAATAAAGCTGCTATGAACATAGTTGAGCAAGTGCCCCTGTGGTACAGTAGGGATATATTTTAGGTGTATGCCCAGGTGGGGTATGGCTGGGTCTTAAGGTAGAGCTATTCCCAGTTTTCTGAGAAACCACCAAATTGATTCCAGAGTGGTTGTACAAGTCTGCACTTCCGCCTGCAAAGGAGAAGTGTCCCCCTTGCTCCACATCCTTGCCAGCTTGTGCTCAAACTTGAGGGTGTAAGATGGAATCTCAGGGTCACTTTGATTCTCATTTCCATGATGTCTAGAGGCACTGGACATTTCTTTTAAGTGCTTCTTGGCCATTGAGGATTTCTCTATCAAAAATTCTGTTTAACTCTGTACCCCACTTTTTAATTGGCATATTTGAATTGCGGGCGTCTTGAGTTCTTAATACATTTTAGATATCATCCCTCTGTCAAATGTAGAGTCGGTGAAGATCCAATCCGTGGGCTGCTGATTTGTCTTATTGATGGTGTCCTTTGCCTTACAGAAGCTTTGCTGTTTCATGAGCTCCCATTTATTGATTGTGATCTTAGAGCCTGAGTCATTGGGGTTCTGTTCAGCAAATTGCTTCCTATACCAATGAGTTCAAGGCTATTCCCCAATTTATGTTTTATTAAACTTATTGTATCTGGCTTTAATTTGAGTTGTTTTATTCACCTAGACTTGAGTTTTGTGCAGGGTAATAAGCATGGATCTATTTGCGTTCCTCTCCACGCAGACGTCCAGTTAGACCAGCACCATTTGGTGACGCTTTCTTTTTTCCATTGTATGGTTTTGGCTTCTTTGTCAAAAACCAAGGGTTCATACCGTTGGTGTGTGGCTTCATTTCACAGTCTTTGATTTGATTTCATTGATCAACATATCCATTCCTATACCAATACCATGCAGTTTTTATCACTATTGCTCTGTAGTACAGCTTGAGATCAGGGATGGTGATACCTCCAGAAATTCTTTTATTTTTCAAGATTGCTTTAGCTATCCTGGGTTTTTTGTTTTTCCATATGAAGTTGAAAATTACTCTTTTAGGTCTTTAAAGTATTGTGTTGTAATTGTGATCGTGTTGAATTACAGTGACTCTGTAAATTGCTTTTGGTAAGATGGCCATTTTCACAATCCTAAGATCTTTCCATCTTCTGAGATCTTCCTCAATTTCTTTCCTCAGAGACTTGAAGTTCTTGTCATACATGTTTTTCACTTGCTTGGAGAGAGTCACACCAAGATACTTTATATTATTTATGGTTACTTTAAAGGGTGTTGTTTCCCTAATTTCTTTTCAACCTGTTTATCATTTATATAAATGAGGGTGTCTTAGTTAGGGTTTTACTTCTGTGAACAGACACCATGACCAAGCCAACTCTTTTAAGGACAACATTTAATTTGGGGTGGCTTACAGGTTCAGAGATTCAGTTCAGTATCATAAAAGCATGGCAGCATGCATGGTACAGGCAGAGCTGAGAATCCTATATCTTCATCTGAAGGCTGCTAGGAGAAGACTGGCTTCCAGGCAGCTAGGACTAAGGTATTAAAGTCCATGCTCACAGTGACATACCTATTCCAACCAAGGCTACACCTGATAGTGTCACTCCCTAGGCCAAACCATCACAGGGGCTACTGATTATTATTATTGCTTAATTTTGTATCCAGCCACTTTAATGGAGGTGTTTATCAGCTGTAGAAGTGCTATGGTAGAGTTTCGGGGGTTACTTCTGTATAAGTACTTATACATAGTACTTATGTTACTATCATATCATCTGAGAATAGGGATAATGTTACTTCTTCATTTCCTCTGTATCTCATTGATCTCCTTTAGTTGTACAAGGATTTCTTTTATAACTTAAGAATACCAAGAGCTCCCTTATTGTTTTCATATCATCTACAGCCCATGCATCTTGATTATAGTCTAGCTTGTTAGGGGACAGGGTCTGTGGTGCTACAAACTGGATCTGAAATGCCACATGTTTTGAAATCTTGGTCCTCAGCCTGTGATACTCCTGGAAGGTGGTAGAAGAACCCTTAACAGGTAGGGCTCAGCAAAAGGAAGTTTGGTCACTAGGGTGTGCCCTTGCAAAGGATACTGGGACCCTACTCTCTCACTGTGTCTCCTGGACACAATGAAGTGAGCCTCTTGCCATGATGTTCTGTCTTCCACAGAGCAAATGACAATAAAGCCAGCCAGCCAACCATGGGCACAAACCTATGTATGAGTGAAATCAACCTTTTTCCTTTTAAGTCAATAGTTTGCATTTTATCACAACAGGAGAAAGATGGCACATCAGGCTTTTAAATTTTTTTCATAAGATTGTGCTGATATTTACAAAATATTATCAGGAAATGCTAATGGACAGAGTTTAGAGTTTTATTTGGGGATTGTTGACACACAATAAACTACTTTGGCTCCTGTTTGGTTGATTCTGACATACAAACACTGATAAGATCATCATTGCAATGAACATAACTCACCCACCTCACTCATGTTTCCTTAGATATGTGTAAGCACTTGCAAATTTATAGGCATTCTTTCTAATATTTACAATATTAAATTATTGGGCAGTTTTGGTACCTCATATGTATCATCACGGATTCAGATAGTCTTTCCAGCAATCACTCCTATGAGCTAAGATCTACTATTACTTCCATACCTTTAGAGTTATGAGTGACATTAGTTGAGGCCACCAATTTCTAGGAACACTCCATCCTGTAAGTGTAAGTTGGAGAGCTCAACTAATTCCATCAGGATCCACGCTCTGAATCACTTAGTGGCTTACTTTCTAGACTGTCCCAACAAATGGATACTTAAGGGTTACTTGATAACAGTGCCCTAATACATATACTTTTGGACTTTATGTAATTTTGCTGTTTATATTATAACATTATACATGCATGTATCATACATGCATATTGATATACATGCATAAAAATATCACATTTTTGTATACTGATAAATTTTTTAATAAAATAAAATGGCAACAAGCAAATTTATAATATGTCCTTGGGCACAACTGTGGTTGCTTTCTTTCAGGACCATTCTTTGGGCTGAAGATATGCCTCAGTCAGTATAATGCTTGCCACACAAGCACTAAGTCCTGAGTTTGCATAAACCACATAAAGTCTGGCATAGTGGTGCATCCCTGGAATCATAGAACTGGTGAGGTAAGATACATGAGGATCCCTGTGGTTTGCTGGCCAGCCACTTTAGTCAAAAAGCAAGTCACAGATTTAGTGAGAGACTCTGCCTCAAAACATAAAGAGGAGAGCTACTGAAGAAAACACCCAACATTGACCTTTGCTCTCCATAGGAAAGCATATACAAAAGCTTGTGCACACGTATACACACACATGCACACACATGTACACACATGCACACACATGCACACAGAACTATTCTATGATATTATATGTTGACTCCTCATGCATGTTCTCCAGATAGGACATAGAAATTCACATTCTCAGTACTAACACTTTAAATCTTCTGAACCTCAATTATACAATGTAAAAACAAGTGACCTTTTTTGTTTATTTGAATGATAGTGTGGGTAAAAATATTTTTGAATGTGTTTCTGGGACTGTTTTATCTTTTATGAAGTGTTTCTTCATGTTTGTCTAGATTTCTAGTTCGAAATTTAATAGTGGAACTGATTACATTTTTAAAAAAATGACCCATCAGGAATAAAGATATTGAACATGCTTCAAAAAGCAAGTTCAGAGAGAATAAGATAATGTGGATAAGAGAAATAAAAAACCAGAAAACCTATAATAATTCAATAGATGCGGAGGATATTGATAATCTCTTGGGGTTAGCCTGTATTTGCAGACAATGAAGAACAATGATATGAATGGGGTCATTGGAAAGAAGAATATGAAGGTCAGATCAGAATGGTTCAATGTCTGTAATTCCAGATAGAAAGTTCACAAAGGGAATATTCTACAAAGCTAATAGAAGCCAAGGGGGAAATGTCAGAAGACCACCACAACCATGTACAGTATCCACACACCCATATTTTGTGCTAAGCATCTGCTGTTAGGGTTCTGGAACCCTCTCCTGCCAACTCTCAGGTTCCAAACCTACTGCCCTGAGGTCCATTGTGGCAGAAATGAATTCTCCCCTGGACAGAAGCAGAACGGCTTCCTCACCTTCTAATCTCTTCCTGGTAGCTCCTATTGGTTGAACTTACCCAGATATCAATCTACAGGAGAGTTTGGGGAATGGGTCTTCCAAAGTGAAGATCACAGAGAGGCAAGACCAGATCTGAACATGGTTAGACCAAATCTTGCAAAAAAGAAAGGACCTAAGACAGTACCCACAGACTGTATAAGCCTTGCCTGGATGAAAAAAAAAAAAGTCTAGATTCTGGAGCTGTTTCAACTGTTGATGTGCTGAGGCCTCTTTCAGGCATTGTAGCATGAGGGCTTATGGTAGGCTCGGGATGCTCCCTGCAGAGCGGGCCCAGATACCCACCTCACAGAACTGCAGTGGTTAAATGGGTCAAGGGAGGGAGATTCAGAACAGGATGGAAAACATAAGCATCAGATAGTTAAACGATAACGATACTACAATCAGCACAAGTTTAGATTCATCACCTGCAAAGAAATTTTAGGTAAGAGGGGGGGTCAATTGCCTTGGTTGACTCTAGATAGGCAGAATTGATCATCACACTCAACACTGAGTCTGATTCTGGAAATGCAGAAAAAAAAATTAGTCCTGGCAGGTCATCAAATAGCTCATATAAGGATAAAAAGGCAAAATGTGCTCAGGAACAGAACAGACAAGGGTAAAAGCCAGGTGTGATGACTCAATGGACTCTCTTCAGAGTCACTGTTGTCTTCCTGTGATCTTGGAAATTCACTTAGTCACCAAAACCTCAGTTTCCTTCTCTGTAAAATAAATATAATTAAGACTGCCTCTAGAAGTCACTGTGCAGATTAAGGGAGCTACTCTACAGAGAGGCCGGAAGTGATTTCTGAAAGCAGTCTGTAAGAAAGGTAGGAATACGAAGGAGTTGCTGAATAGTCATCCAACCAGGACCACTTAGGCTTTGAGGGTAAAGTTAGAGAGCCAAGCAGGTTCCCACCTCAGGTGGGGGCCACAACAGGACACTTGGAGACGTCAGCGTCGTCGTTGCCCCTGGCAACGGCGTTCCTCTCACTTTGCCTGGTGCTGACAGCATCAACAAACAAGATGGCCATGCGCTCCTGGACCCCCGATCTGGGATTTGTCAACAAGAAGTTGGTGCGGCCAGCCTCGGTCTCCACAAGCCTGTCCCTGGAGCTATGCACCTTCCCCACTACCCTGGGCTCCTCCGTAGCTGCCAATGCGTTAGAGCAGCTTTTTGTTGTAGGTAAGAAGTTCCACTGAGGCCGAGGCCGGGAGCCACATCGCCCTTGGAGATGGTGGTCTGTCCGGCTCTTGGCAGGAGCCTGAGCAGGCATTCTTCTCCTGAAACCCAGAACATCGCTGGCCGGAGTCTCTTGCCTTCTGTTCCTCATTGGTAGGGAGATGAGCGACAGGGAGGGGCTAAGCGTTCATAGCATCTGCTCAAGTGCATCTGGGCTGATGAATCGCTATAACCACCGGGTGTCCCAAGCCATCAACTGGGACCTGCATGTCTGCTTTCCACTTGAGCCACTTATCTTTCCTTCATGGGTTTAAAATCTTCGAGCCTTTACCATGGGAAACTGGAGACTTTTTAAAAGACAAGTAGGAAATGGAATGCTTAAGAGGCACCTGTTTGTTGTAATGGGCACAGAAAATTAAATAAAAGACAGCGTTTGGGAGATTTGAACCAAAAATTATCTTTTGTAGAATCAGGCTAACATACTTGATACGCTTTGACTCTGTCTCCCACAGGCTCCTGTTGTACACGCCCGTTTCCGGGTTGTTGGGCTGGGTTTAGGAGGCTGTGAAACCTGCAGGAGGTAGGTAGGGCTCAGCTGAGAGACGCCTGTCACTGAGGAGAATGGGAGAGGACTTTGAAGATTTTTAATCAGCCTCTAGATCCTGCTATCTTTCTGGTTCTTGGGAACATCTTTCTCAAGCCCCTGCTGCAGTGAACTGAGGTGTTGCTGCTCTACCTTCCCCGTTATGATGTACTGGAACCCTCTAAACCCAAGTACAAAATTTCCTTCCCTAAGTTGATTCTTTTAGTCATTTTGGTCACAGCCATTCAAAAGTAACTCATATAACACTTATTCTGTTAGAAATCACAATCGGTTAGTCCAAGAAAGGGCATTTCTTCTTGAGAACGAAGGTGTTTAGGCTATGAAGAGCAAGTTTTCTCATTGTTTCATGTATTGCTTCAAAATAATCATAGCTATTTCTGTGAATGTGCTGCAGTTACAGTGATTTCTCTTTCACCTTCTTGGAGGACTGAATTTAATGTCACTCTTCTCATTGGATAAGCAGAGGCAAGTATTTCCATGAAAAATCTTAGTCGCTAATGACACAAATTAACTCTGCGTAGCCAAAGTCATTGTTAGAACTTGGAGCTTGAATTCTCTTCACAATCAACTCTAGATCAGCGTGTCCACACAACCCTGTTTACGTATGCACAAATATTTGCATAGGCTAATAACATCTGGAGACTTGGAAAGTTATTTTTATTAGAGTATCTTTTATTTATTTTTGTACTTGGTCACATGGTACCTTGATCATACCTATCCCTCACGCCTCTGCCACTCCTCTCAACACCCCTAAAATATCCTTTTCCCACCTTTATTATTTCTCTCATTTCTCCCCCTCCCACTTACATGGAGTCTATTAGTGGCATATCTAGAATGTTGACCGAGCTTGTTGTCTCCACATGTGCAGTCTTGTACAGGTGGCCATAGCCGCAGTGAATCTGGGAGTGCCATGGTCATGACTGGAAGACAGTATGTCACAGCTCCCTAGGAAGTTCTTCATAGGAAGAAACTTTATCTGCCCTCCCTTACCTGGATGTGGGAATCCCAGGACTTGTGAGGTGGAAGCAACATCATCAGAAGGCCACGGTTATCTATCCTTAGCCTGATAGCAAGTTGAAGACCAGTCTGGGCTACAACTAAAGTTATCTATAAATAAAATTCATCTAAAATAGATTTCTTTCTCTGAGTTTAGTTAGAAAGTCTACAAATCTCCAGCATATTTTTGAACAATAATAAACATGTGCTCACTTTTTCCATAAAGGAAAAAAGAAAGGAGACTGTACATGCTTGCCTTGTTAGCATACTTATTTGAAATACATAACTAGACAGAGCATAGTTCTATAGGAGAGTCCATGTTCCCTGGAACTGGGACAGGTGTTACAATTCATTCTGCTGAGAGGAGGAAATGGCTACTCGTGCGTGAGCCCCTGAATCTTACTGGTTGGTTCTAATCCTGCAATCTAATGCTGATTATGTCTGGGGTCTTGCACATAAAATATAACCTCAAAAGTCATAGATGAGTCTTAGATTCTCATCTATACTGTGAGAATTATTCTTTGTCATAAAACAAATATGTGACAGTACAGGGCTCTGGGTTGTGATTCAGTGATAGATCACTTGTCTAGCATAAAGGAAGTCTTAGCTTCAACTGGAAACAGTGAAAGAGAGAGAAACAGCGCTGGATACCGTAGGTAAATCATGATGCAGCACAAGAAACTGATCTCACACACATGGGACAGGCCTAAAACATGCAGAGTCTCTTGCTCTTCTTGATTCTTTGCCTTTGATTCTTTCTTATCATTCTTATTCAGTATATATCTTGCCTTTACTATCTTTGCTTGTATTTCACAATGTTCTCTTCTTAGTACTTGCTGCTTACAGACAGGAAGGTAAAGGAGACCTCTTTGAGTACATTGGTGAAAGGGGGGGATGGAAGGCTAATGGGATAACTACCCATTTGCGAGTGTGCAATCTCAGTCTTTGCTTCACATTTTTATACAGAAGTACATGACATAAAAGATTCCTTAACTAAAGTGATTTGCTGTGTGTTTCTGGAACAATGTAATTTTGTATTATATATATTATATATATACAATATATATAATATATATTCATACACATGTGTGTATAGATATAAAACATTTTTAAACCTACATTTGCAGACATGTTAGCTTTTTCTTATTTGTGATTATTTATTAATATTTCATCTTATTGAAGTGTCTTCTTCCCATCATAGGATATATGTACAAAGATGAATTTAATGAGAGATTTTCTCTAAGGATTGTGTGTGTGGATGTGTGTGTGTGTGTGTGTGTGTGTGCACTATGTAATAGGAAACATTAAAAGGAGATTCACAACATTCAATAGACAATCAAAATGGTCTAAGTTTCAACATTTGAACCGGATCATAAAGGGTGAACCAAGTAGCATTTGAACAAATATGTAAGATATCTTAATATTCTAATCTTTGTGTTTTCTAGAAAAATCTCTGCAAGGGGACTATTTCACGTGCAATGAAGAAGTTAAGACCTTTCTTAAGGACATTACTGTAGCTGTTAAAAAGCTGGTATTACATTATCTTTAATTTACTCTTTTTTTGGACTTTCACTTATACCTGCATTAACCTTTAATTTAGAAGTGAGTCTGTACAAGTTGCCTCAATAGGTGGACAGGGAAAATATTTACCCTGAGTAAAAATATAATTTTCTTCAATTTACCAACCACTGTCAGTATAGATTACTGCTCACGTTTTCCTGCAGAAAACTGAATGATGGAGCATGTGCTAAAGATAAAGACAAGCCAAAATAGAAAAGGCCACAGGGATGCTGAGAGAGCCCGGGTAACGGGTGGGCCATGTGGGCAGATGCTTACATAATATGTAAGCAATGGTTATACCAGCCAAACAACCAGCCAAGCAAGAACCAAAACCACTGGGTGAGGTGAGGTATGGTTACAAGGACCTCAACTTCCTGTAAGCAATTCCCTTCATGGGTGGTAGCCAGTTACTTAACATCTGTCTCATGGAAGCAGACAACTGTGTTATGGGACATCAGACATTCTTTCTATATTATAGGCCTGCTCCTAAGGAAGCCAGGTCAAAGGAATGTTCCCAAATTTCCCTCTGGACATATGTATTTGTCAGCTTTGGATGGTGGTAAAAATGCCTTCTCAACTGAAAGAGTAGTGTCTGTATTTGATCTTAAAAATGGCGAAGTCGATTACTTAGCCAATGTCTAAGAAGGTAGAAAGGCTGTAAAGTAAGAAACCTCAAGTCCATAGATAACTGACTCATTACTATATATTTCATATAATTATATACATTAATGTCATCATTCCACACAGCCTCAGGCCAGAATCCCTTGGGTGGATCCATAGAGCGTTGACACTCAGCATCACTGGCCATCCTTCAAGCTGCTGCTTTCCTCCACTTACATTTTTCTTAGCACATGTAGGAGTCAAGACTTTCATTGTGGCTAATTAAAGAATCTAGACTCCAACCACTTAACACCTGAGCCATGAAAATCTCTCAAGTAGCAGACATAAATTCCTCCATTTAAAAAATGACCAATACTTATTATTATAAAGGTAGTATATGCTTACCCTAGAAATTTTACAAACTAAACAAGCAAAAATAATCAAATAAGAACCACTGCAATTCCACTACTCTCAAATATGACAATTAACCATTTCCACATTATACCAATTATACCTGCATTGAACTTTTATTATTATCATTATTTTCAGAAACAATACCATGCTGTGTATACAAATATGCAATGTGATTTTCAGTTGGTAAAATGCAATGGAAGTTTCTCAGGTCATAAAATAGCTATAGCTTTATTTATTTAAGAAATGATTTTTTAATGTTTTCCTCCTTTTAAATGCACCTGAACCTAAAATCAAGCAAATAAATCAACCATCACAAGACTGTCAGATTTATAGAACTAAGCCAAGCATGGGAGGATGGAGAGATGGCTCAGTGGTTAATATCACTTGTTGCTCTTGCGGAGAATCAAAGTTTGGTTCCCAGGATCCATACTGTGAGTCACAATTCCAGTTTCAGGAGATCTGATGCTCTTTTTTGATTTCTGCAGGCACATATGTAGACATGGTACACATACGTACATGCAAACATACATTTTAAAGAGCAAAGAAAAGCATTGTTCTCTGTATTCCCACATGGGTATTTACAGGGAAGTTTAATTTTTTAACAAGTGGCCATCTTAGTGTTGACTCTTTTTTTGGAATCTTTTCATTTAGATGAATTGAAACTGGATACAGGAAACAGGTACACAGAAGGGGTAAAGGCTCTGAGTAAAGGAGAAGTCAACAGATATTAGAGATTAATCAGAAATGACAGATTAGATCTGCTGGAGACCTTCCTCTTTTCCAGTCTGACATGTTACAACAGCGTCAGGAAGGGTCTGGTAGAAATGATGTTTCAAGTCCCACGCAGAGAGATCCTGTCTTAAGAAGCAAATATTATTGCTTCACTGAGTTTGCATTTTTCAAAAGCTATTTGATTTTTTTCCAGGAAGAAATGCGAAAAAATACAATAGAGATGCTGGAAATTGAGAGCATGGAGTTGAGCAGACTCTACTTTCTGCTGGAGACTGTGCCGAACAGCATGCACAGGGAGCTGGAAGGTGCGTCTGATGGCGTAAGCTGTGGGGCTTTAATGTTTATCACAAGGATTTAATACTGTGCTTATTCAAGCATCAATAGAAAGATTACCTAATGTGAACACTGTGTTTTGTAGCAATCTCTCATGCTACTTTAGATGGACATAGTGCACTATAAGGAAATTCAATGTGCATAATTTTGCTGTTAAATTGACTAAAAAATAGGTCAGCCCATTTCTGATTAATAGTTACATACTTAAATTAGGCTCTGTGGATGTCCTAATCCACCATTCTACTTTTTGTTTATAGGATATTGGCAATTGTAGGTACTTCACATAAATAGTCCTGTTGTCTTAGTTAGGGTTTCCATTGCTGTAAAGAGACACCATGACTAAGGCAACTCTTATAAAGACAGCATTTAAATGGGGCTGCCTTACTGGTTCGGAGATTCAGTCCATTGTCATCATGGCAGGAACATGGCAGGCTGGCATGGTGCTGGAGGCATAAGCTGAGAGTTCTACATCTTGTTCCAAAGGTAAACATGAGAAGACTGACTTTCAGGCTGCTAAAAAATGAGTCTCTCAAAGCCCACCCCCACAGTGACATACTTCCTCCAACAAGGCCACACCTTCTCTAACTAGGACATACCTCCTAATAGTGCCACTCCCTGGTTTAGTTCCCTTAGCATAGTGACTGCAAGGTTTATTCATGTGGAAGTATGTATCAGATCAGCTTCCCTGCAAAGACTGAACGACTGAACGGCATTCCACTGTACATATCCACCAAACTTTACTTATTTGGCCTATCGCTGATGGACAGCTTCTGCCACCTTTGGCTGTTGAGAGTAACAATGTTTACAGTGTCCAAATGCTCATCTGAACTCTGTTTTAAATTCTTTTGGTCTCGGTGTCAATGCTGGATTGTATGATGATTCTACATGCAATTCTTATAAGATGACCTATCTTAGGTAGCCACCAGGAATACACAGGGTTCCGTTTCCTCCACATCCTTGCCAACACTTGTTATTTTCCGGTTTTGTTTGTTTTAATGAGATCTATTCTTCTATTCAGCATAAATTAGCATCTCGGGTTATAATTTGAATTTTCTAATGATCAGTTCCTTTAAGCATCTTTTTATGTGTTTGTTGGGTGCTGTGTTGTGTTGGGTGCTGTGTCTTTGTTGCTGTGTTTTTTGAAGAGAGATAGCAACCCATGCCTTTTGTCTTTATAGTATTGGGACTTTGTAGTTGTTGTCATTGATGGGTTGTGGAGTTTTTATTAGTGTCAACCCATTACTAGATATATCATTTTCAGATATGTCCTCCTGCTCAAGAGCTGGCCTCTGTTGATGATGACCTTTGATGAAAGCTTTTAATTTGATGATCTAACTTATTTTTGATTTGTTAGCTATACTTTTGGTTTTGCCTCAAAGAAATCATTCTCAAATCGAATGTCATAAAGATTTTAATAGATCTTGGAGAGATGGGTCAGTAGTTAAGATCACATGTTACTCTTGTAGAAGACTTGGGTCAATTCCTAGTACTCACATATAGCTCACAACCACCTGCAACTTCAGTTCCATGAGATCCAATGCCCTCCTGGCTGCCGTGGCACTATTACGAGGTATGGCCTCACTGGAGTAGGTGTAGCCTTGTTGGAGGAAGTATGTCACTGTGGAAGTGGGCTTTGAGAGAGCCTTCTTTTAGATGCCTGGAAGATAGTCTTCTCCTGTTTGCCCTCAGAACAAGATGTCTAACTCTCAGCTACTCCAGTGCCATGCCAGCCTGGATGCTGCCATGTTCTCACCATGATGATAACGGACTGAACCTCAGAACCAGTAAGCCAGCCCTAGTTAAATGTTGCCCATTATAAGAGTTGCCTTGTTCATGGTGTCTCTTTACAAGGTTCACATACACTCACATGGGCTCACTCACATAAAGAAATAAGTAAATTAAAAACAGAAAACAAAAAAAAAAACTGACTTCAACCCATCTTTTATCTGAGGGGATCTTTAAAATGTTTTGATTTGCATTATGTGGTCCCACAGATGCTAGAGGAGTGAGTACCATCCCATCACCAAACTGTATTTCCAGCCCCTAAGATTTAAACCTTTGGCTCTTACATTTAGCTCTTGGAATAATTTTTAGTTAAAATTTTAGTGTCAGACCAGGACCGAATTTTATTTTCTCAGCTGCAAGAAGTGTCAGCCAAGACTTGTAACTGAGTCCTTCTGCAAGAATCACCTTGAGCATAGAGTGCAGCTCCCCATATGTGACAGACAGAACCTCCCTGGGTTGGAGTTTATTCTGTTATCAGCTGCTATGGATCTCCTAGGCCAGAGTAGACCAGCTCTATACATCTTTGTGTTTTGACATCTCCTCTGAAGTCTTGCCATTTTCACCCCACCAGAGACATGCCTGAAAGTATTATACATTCTCTGCACACAAACCTTAAATTCTGTTTCCCAAGGACGCTACCTTGAAAGAGCGATTCAAATAAGAAATGGAAATTTTGTTGGTGTGTGTTTTATTTTTAGCTTTGGTTTTATTTGATTAAATCAAATAACCAGGGTTTTGTGTAACCTAGGCCTGTCAGCTCTGCCTCCCTTGTGCTGGGATTATAGAAAGGTGACAGACATTTCACCTGGCATTAAACAAGTGTTTTGTTTTTAAAGATAGATGTGCCAATTATCCACTTACTGAATCTTTGTTCTAAATTTGCATTTTGATATCTGCTTGACAGTAAAGGAGAGAAACCTCATACATTGCACCCTGTCTTAGTTAAGGTTTCTGTTTCTGTGATGAAACATCATGACCAAGGCAACTTGGGGAGGAAAGGATTAATTTCACTTACATTTCCATGCAACCGTTTATCATTAAAAGTAGTGAGGGCAGGAAGAGCCTGGAGGCAAGAGCTGATGGAGGAGTGCTGCTTCCTGGCTTGCTCATCATGACTTGATCAGCCAGCTCGCTCCACCACTCACAAATAAGAAAATGCCCAACAATTGGATCTCATGGAGGCATTTTCTCAATTGAGGTTCCCTCCTTTCAAATAACTCTAGTTTGTGTAGAGTTGGTGTAAAACTAGTCAGCATCCCCCCTGTGCCCTCCCCTTGCTAACTGATGAGATGTTCAGCTTAGTCAGTAAAGGACACTAGGAAGTATGATAAAGAGGGAAGAGTTTCTTTTTATGTGCCAGCAGTCAGCTTGGCAGACCCCTCCACTGCATGTGATACTGGTATGACTCAATCCTACAAGATCCAGTGGTTTTCAATGCCCAGCCTGTCCACTTCTCCCAGAACCCTTTGGGCAGCTTCATGCCAATGCCAAAGAGAGACACACTCTGTGAAGAGCTTCAGTTGACTTTCCTTGAGCAGTTATGTCCTGTCTGTGTGGACAAGTCCCCTGGCACTCTAGAGACATTTCCAGCAAATTCCAGCACCTCAGCAGTGCATGAATTACTTTGCCATTGAATAGACTACAGCCTTCTAGAGAGGTCTGCCTCTTAGGACTGTAGTGGTTCCTTGCTACTCTAATCTTCGGTTGTGACTAGTAGCTCTTTATAATCAACTTTTGTTGCTTAATTTACTATTTAACAGTCTATCCTCCACCTGTATGCTAACTGGTACAATAGGTTATATAATAAAGCAATGTTCTTAGTGCTACATTAGTTTGAAAAAATATGTCTACACAGGAAGAGAAGAGAAACTTAAAAGAATCTACATCAAAGAAATTGTTTTAAAATGTTCAGTTTTTTCAACTTTCTTCAGTTGTTTTTCTTTATTTTACAGATTGTTGTATTTATATAAATAGGAAAAAATATGTTAGTAGGAAAAAATATAAGCCATATTAGCTTGTAAGGCCTTTGATGCATGCTGTATGTGTAGCTGGAAAAGTTTATTTGGCTTTATATCATGAAGCCTTACAACTTGCAGTGTGGTCTGTGGACCAGCATCAGATACAGCAAGGGAAGATAAATTAGAAATCAGAATTTCCAGCCATCCTCCAGACCCTGATTGCCAGCAGAGCCTGCACTTGAACAGAGTTCCCTGCTGACAGACATGTATGTTGGAGGCACAGAATTTGAGAAGCTTGTTACCACAAACAATTTAACTAGTGACCTGGAAAAAAGATGTGTTGGGAATGCAGGTAGTAGTCTGAATCTTCTAGGGGAGCTCTCAGCTAGTTGCTTGGGATGCAGTTGTGTAGGAGTGCGTCGGCCCTTTGTCTGTCACATGCTGGGCAACTCTCTAGATTTTAGAGTCTAACTAAACCCTTGAAGACTTAGAGCCTTTAGGGTCTAAAGGGTCCCATGGTTGTACTAGTTTAATATTTATTTATATTGGATTCTCCAGAAAAGCGGGTCTGAGGTGATGGCTTTTGCACCATTACATTTTTAGGGTGTATAATCCAAAGGGAAGGGTGGAATGAGGAGACCAAGACAGGAGAGAAGGGAGAGCCAACCTGGAGTGCATTACAATGTTGGTTGCAGCTAGGCACAATTAATTAGTGATGAGAACACACCTCGGTAGAGTTACTTCTTCATGGCACCCACTGATGAGAAGGAGGAAATAAGTACCCATTCCTTCCTTCCTTTAAACAATGGTCCAATGTTTGTTCCTCCTGAGCTTTCTGAACATGCAAATATAAGAATGACACCTAAAGCAAATTCTTTGTTAGAGATGACGGGAAGTCCTAGGCAAGAGGTAAAAAGGGTGTAGGGCCAGTGGGAATCAGGTGCTGTGAGACTGTGTCTGTGAAGCTTTCTAGAGCATGGAAGCTAGTTACATCATAACAGCCACGGAGGTCCGTAAGACTGAGATGATCCAAAGTGGTAAATTCAAAGTGCTTGGTACAGAAACGTAATGAAAAGAATATGTCAATGAAAGGCAGTTCTCCTTGGGATAGGAAAAGCATCTGCTATTGTCCTCTTCCTCCAATGATGGTCAAATTTTCACTTACTTTGAAGAATGTATCTCAGAGGCTCGAAAACTCAATATCTTAGAGATAAGTCAAATGAGAAGAAAGATTGAGAAGATGAAAAGTGAAGTAAAGCTTCTAAACAGCGAAATAAGCGACCTGAAGAACATAAACGAAGTTCTGGGGTAGGTATTTCTTAATTTAGTATTTGAGAAACTGAGAATGTTCACTGCAAATGATGTGTTTATTTCCAAGCTACCTCCCAAGGTTGAAACTTAGAGTTTCTGCTCTTATAGAATTAAGTTTGCAAGCTCAGCCTGCTCCAATAATCCCTTGTTATAATTCTGTTAAGTACATATTAGACCAGTTATGTTCTATCCAGTTTATTTCATTAAAGATCTTCAATTGTACCTATAATTCAATAGGAGGATGAGGTTGGTTACCTGGAAAGAGTTCCAGGATTTGTGTATAGTTAAATGCAACTATGTATGTAACTGCCTATAGCTTGAGACCTGCTAGAACCCTTTCCTTATTTCTAAGCTGTTGACTTGGGCCAGTACTTTATCCCTGAACTTCACTTGCTCTGTCTGTAAAACGAAATTCAGAGCTCTTGACCCAACATAGTGTATAAGAGGAAGATTTACTCTAAAATGATAAAACAATATAAGGCTTGAAGAATAAGTTCTCACCATGAGCAACTTTACAAGACTAATGCATAGATATCAAAATGTTGATGTCCTATATTGAGAAATGTTCAAAGAACTCCCACCACCCCATCATAGTAGGGAAATTGGTGCACAGGGACTCATCAGATCTCAAGACCCTTGCACGTTCTTCCCAAAGTCGGTCCTCAGAACACCTGCCCTGGGAGAGGTGTCATGAATGAGGCTCATAAGATTGAGGAATAGTGAATATTCTAACCCCTACTAAGGATTCACAATGCAGTTTATGCATGGACTGCACTAGCCATAGTTTCCAGGGATAGCTATAAACTAGACTATTTCTAAACCAACAATCAGAAATGGAACATGAAGCTGGATACATCGAGTGATGTCCCATCATTCTGCTCCTGTAAATTTGGGCTTTGCATGATCCTGGGAAGGATCCTGAGAAGGCTTGTTAAAACATAGGGTCTGGCCTTCATGGGACCAAGGATCTCCTCTCCCACTTATGCCCGACAAGGCCATCCTCCCTTACATATACAGCTGAAGCCACGGGTCCCTCCCTCTGTGCTCCCAGGCTGGAGGTTTAGACCATTAAAAAAAGAAAGAAAGAAAGAAAGAAAGAAAGAAAGAAAGAAAGAAAGAAAGAAAGAAAGAAAGGAAGGAAGGAAGGAAGGAAGGAAGGAAGGAAGGAAGGAAGGAAGGAAGGAAGGAAGGAAGGAAGGAAGGAAGAAAAGAAGAAAAGATAAAAAACCAAAAAGACATAGGGTTTGGTAGGTCTACCAGGCAGTAGGGTGGGAATGAAGGTCAACATTTGTTTTAATTATTTTATTTGTTTACATTTCAAATGTTGTTGCCCTTCCCAGTCTCTCCTCCATGAACCCCTTACTCTCTCCCCCCTCCCCATTGCCTATACTCCCACCTCATCCCTCTAGCATCCCTGTTCTCTGGGACATCAAGCCTCCACAGGACCAAGTATCTCCCCTCCCACTGATGTCAAGGCATTCCTCTGTTACATATGTAGCAGAAACCATGGACAGTACATGTATACACTTTGGTTGGTGGTTTAGTCCCTGGGAGCTCTGAGGGTTCCAGTTAGTTGTTCTTCCTATGGGGTTGCAATCCCCTTCAGCTCCTTCAGTCTCTTCCCTGACTCTTCCAATGGGGTCCCTGGACTCAGTCCAATGTTTGTATTAGTCAGATGCTGGCAGTGCCTCTCAGGGGGCATCTATACCAGGTTCCTGTCTGCAAGCATATCTTGGCATCAGCAATAGGGCCAGGGTTAGATGTCTGCAGATGAGATGGATCCCTAGGTAGGGCAGTGTCTGGACGGCCTTTTCTTCAATCTCTGGCTCCATACCTCAACTGGGAGCCATGTCGATTTACTGGAGGTGGTCTCTTCAGGTTCTATTTTCTCAATTTGGGGCATTTCAGCTAATGTAGTCCCCATTGGGGACTATTGTGTCAATATCTTCTATGGTATCTTCTATGCCTGGGATTCTCTCTTTTATCTCTTATATTCTGTTGTTGATGTTTGCATTTGAAGTTCCTGTTCTTTTTTCTAGGTTTCGCATCTCCAGGGATGCCTCTCTTTGTGATTTCTTTATCGTTTCTATTTCCATTTTTAGATCCTGAATGGTGTTGTTCAATTTCTTCACCTGTTTAATTGTGTTTTCCTGCATTTCTTTAAGGGATTTATGTGTTTCCTCTTTAAGGGATTCTACCTGTTTACCTGTATTCGCCTGTATTTCCTTAAGGGAGTTATTTATGTCTTTCCTTAAAGTCATCATAATCTTTATGAGATGAAAATTTCAGTCAGAATCTTACTTTTCAGGCGTGCTATGGTATCCAGAGCATGTTGTGGTGGAAGAACAGGGTTCTGATGGTGCCAAGTGGCACTGGTTTCTGTTGCCTATGTTCTTGTGCTTACCTTTTGCCATCTGGTCATCTCAGGTGTTACCTGGCCTTGTTGTCTCTGAATGGAGCCTGTTCTTCTTTGTAAGAAGTTGAAGGTCTGTGAGCTGGGTTAGAACAGGCCTTCTGGGGGCAAACAGTAGTCTCTGGTTGGGGGTGCCTCCTGTGTCCCTAGTTAAGACAGGCCTCCTGTGGCCCTGACTACAGCAGATCTCCTGTGACCCTGGCTAGGGCAGACCTCCTAAGCATCAAACTATCTCTGGGTATGGGCAAGTAGGCTGGAGCACCCAATTTGCCCAGGGCCAAGTTGCAGATCAGAAGATTGTCAACATTTCTAATAGATTCCAAGTAACACTTATCTTGCAGGTCCAACACAGCAGAAGAATCTCTGTTGTAGGTAAATTTTTAGGGAAAGATGAAGTACAAATAGAGGGTGGTGGATTGATGAGATGGAACCATAATCATCACCTGTTGTTTCTATGTTTTCAAGCAAGATGCGTTATACAGGTCCTCACAGGCTCTAATGACTTGTTGTGAGACACTTCCATCTCCTCACTGCTCAGCAACTAGAAAGTATGGAGGCCTTTATGTATGCTTTCCTCAGGCCTACATCCTGTTTTTGAATGCACTCTCCTTAGACTACCACCACCACCACTATAACCATGACCACCACCACCACCATGATCACCTCAACTACTACCATCATAACTATCACCTCCACCACCACAACTACCACCATGTCCACCACTAACATTACCACCATGACTACTACCACCACAACTGTCACCATGACCACCACTCCACGATGACTACCACCCAACTACAACCATCACAACTACAACCATGACCACTACCACCACCATGACCGCCAAGACTACCACCACTATCACCATGACTACCACCACCATGACTACCATGAATAGTTAGGGTTTTTTTTATTTTGATTGATTTGGTTTCTTCCTTGGACTAATTCTCTGTCCAGGTTTCCCATACTTGGCTCACAAAGTAGCTACTAACTCACTCCCTCACCAAGCTCCTTTGTACTTTCTATTATATCTCTTTTGTGATGTTTTGTCTCAAAAAAAAGCACCCCAACAGCCCATGACTACTTTCCCAAAGCTTCAAGTACCCCTTTCCTAACCCTAAGTCTCTAACTGGAGCATAAACACTAGGAAAGGTTTTTATGTTCCAAGAGCTTTTAAAGTGTGACACAGAGAAATGGCATCAGTTATTCCCTCTTTAAATATTTGTGCTCCAGGTTTCTCCCAGAATTCTGTTCTTCTTCAGAAAGGCGTGGTCCATAGTGCATGCATGAGGTACACAACTCATTTTGTGCTCAGATCTAGGGGAGAAGATGAGAATCAGGTCTCAAGCATCATCTGAGCAGTAGAGATGGCTGTAGCCTCCTCTTTCTCTAGGTTCTGTCCAGGGGAAGGCTAGACTTCTCTTGGGCCAACCCTTGGAGCTATGGTATCAGGGTAACTAGAGATGTAATAGAATGATAACCTTTCTTGACTTAATGACCTGCCTGGAAACATCCATTGGGCCAGATTCCACTCACTTGTTCAAAATGACTTTTGACTCATCTTATACTTTAAGCCAAAATAATATCCTGGTACAAGGGGCTAGATAGGGTGAGATGGGGCCAGGTGACTGACATTTTAGCAGTGGCTTAACAAGTTGCAAAGTGGACACTTATCCTGTTACCTTATATCCTTATTGAGTTTAAAGACAATGGAAAGTAAGTATGCTTTAGAGCATTCTTCTGATGCCACTGTAGAGTCTGAATTCCTTCCTTTACTAAGTGCCAAGACTTCCTTTTATGCCAAGACTCATTCTTTTCTCCTAGAATAAAGCAAGCAGAGCTGGCGAAGCAGCATGCAAAGTTTGTCCTGATGCTGAACCAAACCTTGGAAGAGAAAGCCGTAGCCACTATCTACATAAATGACACCTATACCAGAATAAACTTTGAGAAAGAAGAGATAGGACTCCAAAAACAATGTCTGAAAGAGGCATCTGGTTTAATTGAAAAACATAAACAAGAGTTTTTGGAAAAGAAAGAACATTTGGCTGTCCATGTAAGTGGTGAGCTTTAATAGTTTTCAATCCAGAATTGTCTTGACTCTGAGGCAGCAATGGGACATGTTTTCTTTGTCTTCATGGCTAGCTGGTAAGTGCACATTATGATTGGCCTTGGGGAACTTCTGAACAGCACTGGTGTGAGAAACTCATGGCTTGTTTGTTTCTTTTGTCTGCGGAGCCTCTTGGAGAAGACATTCGGTGGTGCACATTCATTCTGCTCACAGAACAGAGTCCATGGCAGGATCCACGTCTCTTTAATGGCTTCATGTTGATGTGGAGATGAGGAATTTGCCACCTCCTTTTATCAAGTTCCACTTTTGTATAGACAGAACCTAGGAGTCAGGCAGAACACCTGAAATGCCCGCTAGTCCAGCTGCAGCAATCCGAGACAGGAGTAGTCTTTAGCGGGGCTGCCAGACTCTAGTATGCAAAAAGCAAACTGTATTATAAGGCCAGAAATTTCCAGAGGTCAGGGGCAGAGATAGTCACTGCCTCTCCTGCTCCTGTAGAGGCTGCACACTTGCTGTGCTATGTTGATTGAACTCACTGTCCAACTCTTCTTTTATTTCTCAAGGTGCCTTGGATGCTCTGGGTGGAGCTGTCTCCATTCTTACTGGACAGAAAGGAGCTAGGCTCGAGATGGAAACAGCTGTGTTGCGAGTAATGATATAAACATGCTCGCTCCTTTGCCCAGCTTAGCTCCACCAGCGGCCTCCCTGGTGTCATTCAGCTCCACCAACGGCCAGGAGCTGTGATCACTTCCCCAGCCCCTTATGTCTAGCTTTGCCAAGCCACCGACAGCTGCCCCGGCTGCCTGCTCTCTCCTCCTGCCCACCTTTGTGCTGTGGATGGAAAACACTAGACAGTCTTATTATTTTAAAACTAACTAGATAACTCAATGGCTGAGCAAGGAATTTCCTGCCCCAATCTTATCAATTAGCTTCCTCCATCCTTCTTGACTCCTGCTCACGGCAGAGGCTACAAACTCTAGGGACCCCAAGACCTATATGTCTGCAGCTTCCTCCTCCTTCCGAAGCCTGGTCTGAAAAACCTTTCTCTGCATCCCTTATCTTCTTCTTGGGACCCAGAAGTCCCACCTTTTTCCTTTTGCCCAGCAATTGGCTTCCACCTCTTTTATTGACATAATCAAGAACCAATTAGGGAATCAACACCCCCCTACACACACACACACACATAGCTGCAGAGCTTTTGTTGTGTCCTTTCCAAATGAGAGTCTACCTGAGCTCAGGAACTGTCTACATTTAGACCCTGAACCACCAGCTTCCACATTCAGACCCAGGAAATCAAGCAAGCTTAAATGATGCAGCATTAAATAGGAAGAAAGAAGGAAGGGTAATTTATTACACTGCTTTTTAAAAATTGTATGGGTTTTTTCCCCTAATTTTCAATAAAATATCTCTATCAGCAAATTTCACACATACATATGTGCACCCTGGCGCAATGACTATTATCATATTGGTTCAAAGTACCTGCTCTCCCACAAAGGGTTGGTAGCTTAAAGGGAAAGACAGCCAGCCAGACATAAGTGGTCACAGAGTTTAACCCACTGTGCTACCTTATGTCTTTCTGTTCTTTGTTACCTTGTTCTTGACCATTCAGTTTGCTGAAAAAAAAAGTTTAATTTTTAGTAAGAGTCACTCATTACTCCAGAGTCTGACATGTGACAAGATGTTTGATTTTGGTAAAAACAGAAAAAAGTATCCAAGACTATAAGCTGTCCTGTCTTCAGTGACGCTGCACATGGCACTCTGAGCTGGGTTTTATTTTCCATTAGGTAGTGTGAAGTGGGGTTTCTAGACAACTGAATACTTCTGATTACTACTTTCTCCATTCCCCATATCTCTGTAGTCATATATGTGAGGTTCATTGCTGTGACATAGTTGCAGTAAGGCACTGCAGTGGCAAGATGCTTTTATCCATTCTTAGCAGTGGTCATTGCCATATTGCTCCTATAAATGTACCACCAACATCTTATAGCTGCAGTCTGACCCAAAGGGTTCATGGTTTTGTCTTTAACATTAGGAAATAAAAAAATCCTGGTTTCATTTCATTCTTCTTTTAAATTGTTAGTTTACTTAGATTGAAAATGGCCTGTTTAAATTGAATATTAATTAGGCTGACAAGTTGAAAAATCTTTCTCTGATGTGCTAATACTTTTAATTGGTTTACTGTTGTTACTGTAGATTAAGGAGGTGAAGCAGTCCTGTGAGGAACGGAGAAAAGAGGCATATTTGAAGAGGAAAGAATTGACCAGATTGCAAAATAAAATAATAAAAATGAAGCAAACGGTTACTTCCAGCTCAGTGGTAAGAAAAAAATAAACATCATCTTCCTTTAGCCCAATTTGAACACAGCATTTTTTTTAGGTTTATTTAAATCATCTTCCTGCTATTCTGAGAGCATTTCCTAACACTTCCTTTAAAGTATTACAGCATGTACAAGTTATACTTAATAGACTAAAATACCTTGAAAATGATTTTTAACTGCATATAGAACTAGCTAAATATATATTAATGCCTACTAACCTTTTATCTCAATTAGTCGAATGAATGGATCTGTAATACATTTCTTCAGTGTATATCAAAAATCACATGCAAAATCACACAATACAGTAGTCATACGGAAGCAGTATATTTTTCTGCCAGAATGCATCACTAATTCTATCATATGTCACATGAGGTGCATATGTTAACCTTAATTATGATATGTCCATGATGGCATCTAATTATCATAACATCAGTAGAATAAAATACTCCTCTCGCCTATGTGTTTAAAGAGGCCGTCATCTAATTCTAGGTATCAACACAATAAAGATGCAGAGATCAGATGAGGCTTAAGGAAAATTGGTAAACAAAGCTTCATGCCATCCGCATGCCCAAGCTCATGCCCCCCACTTGAGTCTCATAAGGTACAAAGGAGCACCCCACCAATCTAGTTTTGATCCAAGATTTCTAAGGTCAAGTTAGGCAGCCATAATAATCTTACCCAGATCCTGTTGCCCCCCCTGCCACCATCCCCAAACTTGAATGTCACATCAACCTGGATTTAAAGCCTGCCTCTTCCAACCTATGAAGTGGAGACATGAGGTAGAATATTGCCCAATATGGTGGATTTTTGTGGAGATTCCCAAATTACAGACAGAGGGAAGTACAGCCTAACAGACACATGAACTCTTCAGTCTAGACACCTCTGTGGCCAGGTCAGACTGATAGAACACTGGCAGAAAAAGAACTGAATGTGATTCTTTGAACAGGATACCTATTCAAGGCAGGGGTGGCTGAGGGAAAAGACAATGAATACTAGACCATGTGCATGCACTTTTGCTAGTATGTACAATTTATGAAACCCAGACTGGAAAATATGAACCTGGACAATGAATATCAGGCCTAACCCTGATAATTGATGCAATCATGTGATGCTCTAAAGAAACTGAATAATTTTTGCCCTGCTGGATGGCTTTCTAGAGAGCTACTGAATTAACATCTGTCCTCAAAGTGGTACTACACCAATCAGCCAAACAATGTCTCATTCAATTTTATCTTGGTGAACAAAAATGGGCTTATTAGAGGAGACATGCACACGCCTGTATATGAATACATACATACATACATACATACATACATACATACATACATAGATTTTTCTCACTACTGCATTTAGTCATCTATTCCTTCAAAATTCGGGTTTTCTGTTTTGTTTCAGAATTGTTTTTTATCAAGTTAAGTTTCACAACAACAGCAAAGTTATAAAAGTGATGTATTTTGTGACTAAAGGGTGACCCCAGCATAGTAGTTGAATGAGTGAGTTATAAAATGCTTAGAGAACCTGAATTACTGCTGTGAACCCCGTGCTGATAATTGGATGTCATATTGTTATTGAATTTTCAATAGATAATTAGTGACCAAGGTATAGAGATAGCGCGGCTACAGGAAGCAATAGCTATTTGGAAGAAAAAGGTAGAAGACATGAGGAGAATTTGTGAAAGTCTGGAGGAAAAACTGTAAGTGTGGCACTTTATGTTTACGGGAGCACTTCTAGATGCTGATTAGTCATTCTTTTTTAATTACCTTAACATATTACCTGGTATAAGCAATCTACATTAGATTATTAGATTATAGTCTGCATTATAAAGAAGAGACATACTTCTTTTGGCTTACAGTTGTAGAGGCTACAGATCATAGTCACACGACCCCACTGCCTGTGTAGAGACAGTGTGTTTGTGAGACTAATGCACGGCACAGAGAACCCACTTACAACATAGGGAGCAAAAAAAAGGAGGCAAGCAAGAGACTGTGGGTCCCCAGTCCCAGTCAGGGACACGTCCAGTGCCCTTAGACCTGCTCTGAGCCCCGTTTCTTAAAGGTCCTACAATCTCTTACTATTACCACCCTGAAGACAAAGTCTTTAATGCACATTTGGGAGACAAGTCAAGGTTCAAAGGGTAACAACTAATATGTTACTTTCATTCTCAGAAACACATCTTCAATATTAAATGGAACTATATTTAGTTTACTTACATCTGTGAGGCGGTTTTATGGTGTCCTCTCCTTACTTTGAAGTTAGTCAGCTTTTCAGATGATTGTGGTTTGTAGTCGAGGGGAAGGATGGGGTTTCAGTGATGCAGATACTTGGAAACTGAAGGAGTTCTTTCGAATGTGTTAAACTCACTTCAGCTCCTCACTCTAAACCAAAAACAACAACAAAAAAGAAATTCCTACAGGAAAGGTCATTTGGTGGGGAATGCATGAGTCTGTAACACACCCAGCCATACTGTTATGCTTGCTTTATACTTAGTCAAAGGGTCCTGCATGATTTGCTGAGAAAATGCAAGGAAGCCTCCCACACAAACCACTGCTCTATAAGGAACCACACCCAGAACCTGAAGAAACTCTCTCTTTTATCCCAAAACATCATGATCTGCTTCCTTTGAAGACAAAAAAAAAGGGGGGGGGATTCATCCTTCTGTCTTTACCTGTAACCAGTTCTCTCTTCTTGGTGAGCACATGTAAATATCTGACTGGGTCAAAACTTCTGAAATGAACTGTGACAAGTCTAGCCTGTCAGCCACAATTGACCAGCAGACTCTATGAGTTCATGTTGGAATGTATTTGGCACAGCTTTGCTTCCTGGGCTAGTCAGGTTGAGCCATGCCCACCCAGGTGATTTACTAACAACTGGGGAGATAACCTGCAGTCTGAGCATGCTCCTAAAAGACAAGTAACAACTAATTTTATGATAAAATCATTTGTACACATATTTTAATGCTTTTTAATTAAATTGTATCTTCTAAAACAACAGTAGAATGCAGAGCTATCATGGGTACATAAACATGCACAGATTGATCCTCTGTCAGACATGTAGCTGATAAAAATTCTCTTATTTCATGGACTTCTTCTTCATCTGGTTGCTTGTTTCTTTAGCTGTGCAGACACTTTTTAATTTTATGAAGTTCTACTTGTCAACTGTTGGCCTTAATTCTTGGGCAATTGAAGTTTTTTGTTCTTTGTTGTTGTTGTTGTTCTAGTAAGTCCTTTCCTACGTCAATATCATATAAGGTTTATCTACTTTCTTCTAGCAGTTTCAGTGTTTTAGGTTGCACTTTTGGGTCTTTGATCCATTTGGAGTTAGTTTCTGTGCAAGGTGATAGATACAGATCTAATTTCAGTCTTCTGTACATGAATGCTGTTCCCAGCATCATTTGTTGAAGAAGCTTCCCTTACTCTGACATATATATATTCAACTATTAATTGTTTGAAATTACATGTGTTCATGTTTGAGCCTTCAGTTTTGTCCCATTGGTCTACATGTCTGTTTTTTGCACCAGCACCATGTTGTTTTGATTACTATGGCTTAAAATCTGGAATTATAATCCCTCTAGCATTGCTTTTTGCTCATAATTGTTTTGGCTGTATGGCTTTTTGCATAGTTCCAAATTAATTTTAGCATAATTTTTTTTCTGTTTCTTCAAAGAACAAGCTGGGGATTTTGATTGGGATTATACTGAATCTACAAATGGCTTTTGGTAGAATGGCTAGCTTTTAGAAACTTCTTTTTATTCATCCGTTGTAGTAGTTGTCTGGGAGGCTTACTGATTCTGTCTACTAACCTAGCCCTAGTCCTGGAAGCTTCTAGTCTCTGAACAATTTAAGCCTAGAATGTTTTTGGCCTCTGAAACTGGCTGCTGAATAAACTCACCTTTTCTAGTTCTTTCTGAGCTCTAGCTGGCTGGTTCAACCGTACTGTTTCCAAAAGCTCAACTATATTCCTGTACTGTATTCTCTTCTTCCTATACTATATGTCTCTCTCTTAAGTACCTTCCCTTTTTTTTTCTCTTCTAATGAGGATTGGGCATATCCTATTCTGTCCAATCTTTCTCTGATTCATCACTTTTTCTACCACTCAATTAGACATCACTTTCAAGCATGGGTGCTTCCTCCTACAAACTAACTTTACCTTAATTGTTTGGGAATAAAGACATGTACTAAGGCCATGTCTGTCTTCCTGCCACAGAAATTAAAGGTGTGTGCTAAAGACTGAGCCACACCCTAACTAAAAACAGGTTTGAATATCCTATAACACATTTTCACAGTGTTAATTCTACCAATTCATGAGTATAGGGTTGATATTTGTTTTCCATTGTCTATCTCTCTCATCAGAGATTTAGAGTTTTCATTGTAGAGGTCCTTCACTTCCTTAATTAAGTTTATTTCTAGATATTTTATTTTCCTTGAGGCTGTTGTGAATGGAAGTGTGTCCACAATCTCCTCTCTTTCTGTTTATTGTTGTTGCATATTAATACTGTTGGTGTATGCAGGTTGATTCTGTATCTTGCCACATTGCTAAATTTGTTTATCATTCCTGGAAGTCTTATGGCAGAATTCTTGGGATGTCTAATGTATAGTATCATATCCTGTGCAAATATAATCTTGTCAATAAAAAAGCCTTTGGCCAATGAGCTGAGGCAGGGTTAAAAGACTGGACATCTGGCAGAGGTGGGGGTGGGGGGATTATCGGAAACAGTGAGGTGCAAGAGATTGACCCCAGGGATGCTGATGGAACAGACACATGAGAGCTGAGCAGAAGTAACCAGCCACATGGCAGACCTTAGATTACAGTAAACAAGGTATTAAGTTATCATCTAGTCAAGGAACATATAAAACTTTGGCCTAGGCCATTGTAAATATAATTAAGTCTGAAAATCATTATTCTGGGAAGGAAAACATGCGGTTACAGATGGCATCTATTGTCCAGCATGTAATCCAAGGTTAGAACAATGGACTCAGGCGATGAGAGCAGACCAGAAAGTCAAACATGGCCCCTTTAATAACCACCACACCTGCTGGCTGAGCACTTAAGCAGAGGCCTGTGAGGAGCCAATAGAACAGGGAACTGGAGCAGGATGCAAGTCCTAGCTAAGGAGGAGACTAAATTCACTTTAGAGGGAGCAGAGGGAGCTAGGCAGCCCTTGGGAAAGCTGCCTCCCAATTCAGGTCCATGTAGGAGAAGCACGCTGTGGCCTGGAGTGGGAGGAAGTCAGAGGGCAAACAGATGTTCCAGCCCAAACCAGCAAAGGCAGCTGGCCTAAGGGGACAGGCTCAACCAGGCATGGGCAGGAGCTAAGCTGAAAAATAACAGAAAGAGAAGCTAAACACAAACTGAGAAGCCTCAGGTCTCTGAACTGTGAAGTTTGTAAGTTTGGAAAATAATAAAAGAGAAAGGTGCTGGGAGACACAAGATAAGAAATACGTCATTTGAATGTAAGAAAGTGAAGTCCTTAAGGAAAGAATTAAAACTTAAAAAAAGAAAAATATCTCGTGTTAAAAAATGGAGAGTAACACAATGTATCTTGACTCCATATGATTCTTTTTTGCTTGTCAGCATAAAATAATTTTTTCAGTAATGATTACAATTTTGTATACCCTCTTTAGGAGAGATCAGAATGAGGCAGACTAGGAAAAAGAAGAAACTGAGAAAGTAGATATAGGTTATAGGCCATAGAATAGAGATTAGAGGGTCTGGAATAACAGAAAAGGTAGTTCTAAATGAGAAAAATCCACTAGGTTATCAGGAGTTAGAATGGGTGTTGGAATAAACAGCATCCTGGACAGAGTACACCAGCGATAGGTCTCATGTGGGAGGTTTTATTGACAGAGGTGGCCCCCAAGGCAGTGAGAGGGAAAAAGAGAAGAGGCTGTAGGTCGGGGGTTGGGGGGTCAGGGTATGTGCCTTTTATCTTTTATCCAGGCCATGATGCATGACTCATGCACAAAGGGATGTGCAGCAGGTGCCATGGCAACAGATGCAGGAGCTACACTGTCACTTAGAAATGACATGTCTCATCGCTGGGTCCAGGAGCTGACTATAAAGAGCTTCTGGCTGTACACGGATGCACCTCATGCTAACTAACAACAGCAGTCCATAGAGATGCAACATACAGTGTTAAAAATACAGATTCTACTTAATGATGATACCCTAGAGCGATGTTATACAACAGATTATGTGTTTCATCTTCTAGAGTTTGGAGAATTGAGATACATACACATGTTGATGCACCATGTTACTGATACATGTTCAGAGAATTCTGAGAAGGATGCTTCTGAGATTGCAAATTTATTAGAGATGATGGCCATCTTGGATATGCTTTTGCAGATTAAGGCTGATGATGCTCAGACATATATATTCATTAGAACAGACAACTTGTTAGACATTAATAGCATAGAACATGTCACAGACATGCCTTGCAGTCTTATAAACAATTGTGGAGAGATCTAACAGGACATTAAAGAAAATGCTCAGCCCCTTTGACTAGATCTGGCCTTGTTCCTCTGTTCAGAGGAGGCTTTCAGGAAACTGAGAGTTTTCTGCCTCCCTATGGGAATCTTTAGGGGCCCAAAACTAAGCAGATTGGAACTCTGTCTGACCACCCATCCTAATTGGATCTGCCCATCCTAATCGGATCTGGGTCTGCCTGGGACACAGCCTTCAGAATTCAGTCCAACCATGACCCAGCCAGAAGAGTAGAGTCTACCTGTGACACAGCCAACAGAGTAGGATACCCTGATCTCCACTGTCTGGCCCATAGCTCTCCCCACATTTCTGAGAAGTCCTGCTGCCATGAGGATCATTCATCCAACTCCAGGAAAAAACAGATGCCTAAAGGACAGTATATGAACACAACCAAGAAGACTCAGGGCAATATGAGACCACCAGAGCCCAGACATTATGTTTCAACAAACCCTGGATATCCTAATGAAAATGAAGAACAAGAAGGGGGTCTTAAATCCAATCTTATAAAGATGATAGAGTCCTTTAACTCCTTACCTCAAGCTGTACTACAGAGCAATAGTGATAAAAACTGCATGGTATTGGTACAGAGACAGGCAGAAAGATCAATGGAATAGAATTGAAGACCTAGAAATGAACCCACACACCTATGGTCACTTGATCTTTGACAAAGGAACTAAAACCATCCTGTGGAAAAAGGAATCCATTTTCAACAAATGGTGCTGGTTCAACTGGAGGTCAGCATGTAGAAGAATGCAAATCAATCCATTTTTATCTCCTTGTACAAAGCTGAAGTCCAAGTGGATCAAGGACTGCCACATAAAAGCAGATACACTGAAACTAATAGAAGAGAAAGTGGGGAAGAGTCTCAAATACTTGGGCACAGGGGGAAAGTTCACCAATGGCTTATGCTCTAAGATCAAGAATTGACAAATGGGATCTCATAAAATTGCAAAGCTTTTGTAAAGCAAAGGACACTGTCAATAGGACAAAATTACAACCAACAGATTGGGAAAAAATCTTTACCAATCCTACATCTGATAGAGGGCTAATATCCAATATATACAAAGAACTCAAGAAATTAGACTCCAGACAATCAGATAACCCCATTAAAAATGGGGTAAAGAGCTAAAAAAAGAATTCTCAATTGAGGAAACTCAATTGACTTAGAAACATCTAAAGAAATGTTCAACATCATTAATCATCAGGGAAATGCAAATCAAAACAAACAACCCTGAGATTCCACCTCACACCAGTCAGAATGGCTAAGATCAAAAACTCAGGTAATAGCAGATGCTGGCAAGGAAGTGGAGAAAGAGGAACACTCCTCCATTGTTGATGGGATTGCAAGATGGTGCAACCACTCTGGAAATCAGTCTGGCAGTTCCTCAGAATATTGGACATAGTATTACCCAACTACACCACTCCTGGGCATATACCCAAAAGATGCTCCAACATATAACAAGGATGCACGCTCCACTGTGTTCATAGCAGCCTTATTTATAGTAGCCAGAAGCTGGAAAGAACCCAGATGTCCTTCAACAGAGGAATGGATACAGAAAATGTGGTACATTTATACAATGGAGTATTACTCAGCTATTAAAAACAATAAATTCATGAAATTCTTAGGCAAATGGGTCAATCACCATAAATGGAGAAACTAAGATATTCCATGAAAAAACCAAGTCCAAACAATACCTTTCTACTAAGGATTGCCCTACAAAGGATACTAGAAGGAAACTCCAATGCAATGAGGCTAACTTCACTCAAGAAAATACAAGAAACAATGTCACACCATTAAAATAGCAAAACTAATAGAGGTTATGATACAAATGGATCTAACAGACATCTGTAGAACATTTCACCCAAACACAAAAGAATATACCTTCTTCTCAGTACCTCACAAAATCGTCTTCAAAATTAAGCATATAATAGATCACAAAACAAACCTCAACAGAAACAAGAAGATTGAAATAACCCCATGGATCTTACCAGATCACCATGGATTAAAGCTGGACTTCAACAAAAACAGAACAGAAAGCCTACATATTCATGGAAACTGAGTAACTCTGTATTCAATAATCACTGGGTCAGAGAAAAAATAAAGGAAGAAATGAAAGATATTCTAGAATTTGATGAAAATGGGACCACAACATACCCAAACTTATGGACACTATGAAAGCAGTGCAAAGAAAAAAGTTCACAGCAGTAAATGCCTTGGTAAAGAAGTTGGAGAGTTTTCATACTAATGAATTAAAAGTACATAGAACAAAAAGAAGACATGGAATCTCTCGATTTAAATAATGCTTTATAGACTTTGAATTTTTTAAATGTCAATGAGGTAGATAACATAACTGCTAAAATACACTGGATTATGGAAAGGACTGCTAAATTAGATAAACATAAATATATCCTAGCTTCAGAATGGAAGGTAAGAAATATGCTGTTTTGGGGAAGAGAATATGCTCTTGTTTCAACAGAAAAAGAAAAGCTATGGATTCCCTCCAAATTGATAAAAATTACATATGTCAGAGGAAGACTCCTTGAAGATCCTCACCACAGACATGAAAGAAATCACAAAGACTAACAGAGCAGGTAACTTGTCTCACTGCTCCCTCTGCATGAGAGCAGTTCTGGGACTGATTGAGACAAGAAAATGTGTCCAGCCAGAACCTCAGCTAAGCATAGCCAATAAATCTTGTTGGCCACAGAATTAGCAAAACTTACTATGCCAACCTTTGTCCAGGCCAGCTGGACAATCAAGTGGGACCCTTAGACCCTGTGGAGAGGACTGAGATGCACGAGAAAATAAGGAGGCACAGCAAGTCAAGAAGTCTGATCAAGTTGGCAAAGATTTTATTGTTCACACAGGTTATATACTCTGAAAACAGGATATGGGGAGGGGTAGGAAAGGAAAGAGGGCTTTGCAGGTGGAGGAAGCTAGCTGCAGCTGTGGTGTCTAACTAGGTTGTTCTCACAAAGCTTTGCCATTACCAGGGGTTCTAAAAACATCTACCTAGCAGGATGTTGACTAAATATAAAGATCCAGAGGAAGGGTTACTAAGGTGGGTTGCTATGAGGCCTTGTTTGAAGTTCTGAGAACTGACAAATGAATCATGGAAGGTAAGCAGAAAGAAGAACAGTAGATAGGAGAGCCAAGGATGAGTGTTAGCCAAGAGAAAGGCCTTGCCATGGCTTCCCACAAACTTTTCAAATGGCATAGATAAAAACTTATATTACAGTTTGGTTATACATTCAGAACTAACTTATAAAGACACATTCTTTCACTTCTGCATATAAAGAGCAGAAAATCATCTTTAACTGAATTGTGCATATGGCTCGTTCTATACATATTATTACAGAAATGTATATTACCTTTAAAAGCCTATATGTTCACAGAGAAAAACAACCAGACAAGTAGCCCTGAGAAGAGCCACCCCTGAAGCTGCTAAGACACATTTATTCCAGCATCCTGCCTGATCCTATCTCAGACTGTCTTAATAGCTGTTTCATCAAAGCCTGATTCCAGGACAACTTCAAAGATGGCTGCCAATTCCAGTTGGTCCAATCTTACAGACTGTTCCAATCAAGGCTTCAGGGGAATTCAGGAATAATAGGAATAAAGGGTAGATTATTGAATTTACTCAAACTATAGAGATACAACAAGCTAAAAATCTTACATTGGTATAGATCTTTGTATATTAATACAAAATTGAGGTTACATTTTGTTACTTTGGTATAGATCTTTGTATACTAATGAAAAATTGAGGGTATGTTTTGCTACAACATACTATGTATATATTTTTGAGGTGATTCTTAAAATTGCAATATTAAGTTTCAGTCCTTTTAAAAGCTGCTATTACAAACCATTTAGGGTAATTAAATAATGCAAGTTAATAGTTGGTCAGTCAAACTCCTGGTCATGTTAGATGCTAGTCTAGTTTATTATGGAAGTATGCTTCCAAAGTTGAACATATAATAGTTAGAAAAGAAGGATTGTTTGTCTATTCAGATACGTTACAGATAGCTAGATAGATAGATAGATAGATAGACAGATAGAGAATATGGTATTTAACGATGTTTCATTAATTTAAGCCTTTTTTGACAATGAGATGCTCTTGTCAGCATCCCCATTTTACTTCAAAGAAGATGATGAACATCAAAGAATCTTTTTATAAAGTTACTTCAAATGGTCATCTTTTTAGGGTATGTCTGCATTCTGTTTGCAGGAATTTTATTGAGTATTTTTGAGTCTATGTGCAGCAGGGCTATTGTGCTGTGTTTTGTTGTTGTTGTGTATTTACCTGCTTTGGGTATTAGAGTGATATTAGGTTTGTGAAGCTTAGAGGCGCTTCCTGAGGGTATAATGCCAAAAACTAGCATCATCTGTAAACACATGAAAAATATTTCTACACTCTGTCTTAGTTAGCGTTTCTATTGCTATGAAGAGACACCATGACACAACATCTCTTATAAAGGAAAACATTTAATTGTGGGTGGCTTAGAGTTCAAAAGTTTAGTCCATTGTCATCATGGCAGAGAGCATGGCGGCATGCAGGCAGGCATGGTACTGGAGTAGGAGCTTGAGAGTTCTACATCTGGATCTGTAGGCATCAGGAAGAGAGAAACACTGGGCCTGGCTTACTCATTTGAAACCTCAAAGCCTACTCCCAGTGACACACTTCCTTCACCAAAGCCATACGACCTAACCCCTGTCAGGTAATACCACTTCCAAATGACTGAGTGTTCAAATATATGAGATTATGGGGGTCACTCCTATTCAAACCATCACACCTGAATACTGCTATGTGTGCCTACTTACCACCATTACCACTGCTTGTGTAGTCTAGACTACAGCTATCACCTTCAGCATGGTTCTTCCTCTTTCTTTGCTTCTATCTATCTATCTATCTATCTATCTATCTATCTATCTATCTATCTATCTATCTATCTATCTCTACAGACATCAGAGTCTACTTTACAAAGCATGGATTAATTTATAACGTTTCTGTGATCTAAAGATTTCTCCCCAATTCCCTTGAGAGTCAAACATGAGGTCATCCTACCTGACCCTAAGGACCCTATGTGACCTAGTCACCATCTCCATCAGATCATCTCCTACCATGGCAACACAAGCCTCTGGATTTTATCCTTCCTGAGTTCTTTTAAATCTGTATGTGGCTGGCTCCTTTCAACACATCAATCTTTCATAGGTCAGCCCCAAAGAAATCATCCTAAACCATCCGTCAGTTGTAGCATCCTTGTTCTCAGAGTCTCAATGTTTTTACTCTAGCTTGCATTCTTCAGAATATGTAACAGTATCTGAAATGCAGTTTAATTGTTGTATGTCACTTCTCTTCTGACTACTCACTAGATTTCATCCTCATAAGGATTTGATATATTTTGTGTCTCTTGCACCTAGAACAAATTTTGCACAGTGCAAGTGCTCAATAATTTCTTCACAAATACATGAATAAGCAGATGACATATTAATTTTAAAGAATAAAGAAACTGCATTATAATACAAAAAATAAGTTGTACAGTGATAGAGTCAATGAATTTATGGTAAGAAAAAAAAAAACATGTTCTAACACCCACGTTTTGCTTCCTGTATTAATATAAGGTCGTTTTATTTGACTCACAAGCAACAGATGGATATTGTATCTACTGAGAAGAAAAATGGGTTCGTGAATAAAATTCAGCAGGTAGGATGACAGAAATGACTTAGCTAGTAATTAGATTTAATTTTTTAGTTAATATATTAAGTATACAATAAATGTTGAACACTTCTAAAATAGGGTTTTCCTAAGCTACTATGACCACTCACAGAAACCAATTCAAACAGTTTTTAGTGGTCCTAATGCTGAATCCTGTAACACAGTTCCTCAAATAGCAGGGACCCCTCCCAAACATAAAATTATTTTTTCACATTTTTATTGCATATTTTATTTACATTTCAGATGTGATCCCCTTACCCCATTTCCCCACACACATACACCCAGGAACCCCCTATCCCATCCCCTCTCCTCCTGCTTCTATGTAGATGTGCCTCCACCTACCCCCTCACTCCCACCTCCCCACCCTCAAATTCCCCCACACTTGGCGTCCAGTCTTCATGGGACCAAGGATCTCCTCTCCTACCTGTGCCTGGCAAGGCCATCCTCCCTTACATATACAGCTGGAGCCATGAGTCCCTCCCTATGTGCTCCCAGGCTGGTGGTTTAGACCCTGGGAACTCTGGTTGGTTGATATTGTTGCTCTCCCCATGGGACCACAAACCCTTTCAGCTCCTTCAGTCATCTCTCTAACTCCTCCATTGGGAACCCCATGATCAGTTCAATGGTTAGCTGTGAGCATCTGCCTCTGTATATGTCAGGCTCTGGCAGACCTCTAAGGAGACAGCTATATCAGGCTCCTGTCAGCATGCACTTCTTGGCATCCACATAAGCGTCTACCTTTGGTGACTGAACATGGGATGGATACCCAGGTGGAATGGTCTCCAAACAGCCCCTCCTTCAGTTTCTGTCCCACACTTTGTCTTCATATTTACTCCCATGAGTATTTTGTTACTCCTAAGAAGGACCAAAGCACTCTCACTTGGTCTTCCTTCTTCATGAGCTTCATGTGGTCTGTGAGTTGAATCTTGGGTATTGTAAGCTTTGGGACTAATATTCACTTATCAGGGAGCGCATACCATGTGTGTTCTTTTGGGATTGGGTTACCTCACTCAGGATGATATTTTCTAGTTCCATCCACTTACCTAAGAATTTCTCGAATTCATTGTTTTTAATAGCTGAATAGTACTCTATTGTATAAATGTACCACATTTTCTGCATCCATTCCTCTGTTGAAGGACATCTGGGTTCCTTCCAGCTCCTGGCTATTATAAATAAGGCTTCTATGAACATAGTGGAGCATGCATCCTTGTTATATGTTGGAGCATCTTCTGGGTATATGCCCAGGAGTGGTATAGCTGGGTCCTCAGGTAATGGCATGTCGAGTTTTCTAAGGAACTGCCAGACTGATTTCCAGAGTGGTTGCACCATCTTGCAATCCCACCAACAATGGAGAAGTGTTCCTCTTTCTCCACATCCTCGCCAGCATCTACTATCACCTGAGTTTTTGATGTTAGCCATTCTGACTGGTGTGAGGTGGAATCTCAGGATTGTTTTGATTTGCATTTCCCTGATGACTAAGGATGTTGAACATTTCTTTAGGTGCCTCTTGGCCATTCAAGTTTCCTCAGTTGAGAATTCTTTATTGATACTTCATAACAGTAATTTTGCTACTGTTGTGCATTGTAAAGTAAATATTTTTGGAGATAGCGATTTGCGAAAGGGGCTGCAGCCCACAGGTTGAAAACTAATTTAGTTCCTACCAGAGTCCTAAGTCCATTAAACAGCACAGATGACTTATGTGAAATGAATTGGATCTGGCTTGGTTATTTTTCGTGTGGTTTGGTAGCTTATATTAAGAATAACTGTTCAGTGGACATGTAAATTACTTACGGAAATATAACCTTTCTGCTATTGTGTGGTATCTGTAGAGCATGACAATTATTCTACATTAACATTAGTGTTATTTCAAAGTGCTTGAGTTGGATTGATCATCAGGAGGACTCTCTAGATATTTTACTTGTTTTTACCGATTTTTCTTTGTCTTTAAAGTTTTTACAAAGTCTTGCTTTTATTTTTATTTTAGAATTTTTATGTCAAGTCTTCATCCTTATGGAAATTCAATATAGACAGTTTCCCAAACTTACATTAAAAGAATTAGTATAAGTATATAATCACAAATGTAAACCAAGATTTAGCCAGAGGCTACTCAATGATGCATACATTAGGATAGCAGAACTTAGCGAGTGGGAAATCCGAACTAGAGCTGAAAGAAGGGCATTAGTTACGTGAGCACTAGTGTTGCTCACAATACACTATTGAATGGAAAGCTCTGTACAATGTATGTAATAGAGGCCACTCATCTATGTATACACATGAATGACTGAGGTGTTTCTTAACTACTAGCACTGGAGGGAAAGTGTCTCTTTCTTGCCCCCACATACACAAGTTGAGTCCCACAGTCCACCCTTTGCATCAATATTCTCTACTTAAGAGTTTCTGCTTCTGTTTTGCTCCAAACTAGCAGGGATATGAAATCCATCCTTTTATTGAGTTTCAGAAGCAAATTTAGCAATATCAACCATTCCACAAGCTATTGCAAATTTTAGACTTTTTTCCCTGGGTATGAGGAAGATCTACTTCAACATCTCCTGAGTCTTCCACCACATCAACCAGCCTCAGGGTACCAACATCCTGCTATCTGCTTCTATTCATCTAACAGTCTTTAGAATCCACACATTAAATGTGACCATGCAGCATTTATCTATCTATGCCTAAACTATTTTACTCAACACATTACCCAAGTTCATACTCTTTTGTTTTTAACCAACAACAGGGTTTCCTCCTGCTTAGTGGTCAAAAAAGAATTGTATTATACTTGCATGTTACATTGTCATTATCATTCTATTGAGAGACACTTAGGGTTGATTGCCTACATTAGCTATTGTGAATAGTCTATGGCAAACATTTCTTTGGCCTGGTAGTACATTGCTAACCTAACCTATTTATTATAAAATGCCATATATACATAGAACAGTAAATACATGTGCATAAATGTACTATATATATTCTTATGAATATAATTTTTAAATTTTTAATGATATAAGTTTATCTTTTCCATTTTAGCTAATTTCTTTTTTGTAGCCTATGTGACACACCTATTCTCTGTGATTATCTCTTAGACCTTCCTGACTTAGGTCTCCAAACCATCTGGAATTTGCATATGTATCTGTGTTGTGAAATCAAAGTCCAGGTTCATAATGTTCCCAATTAACCAAAGCCAGTCCTTTCATCTACTGTACTACTTTGTGCTATTGCTGTAAGCCAAGAAGAAATCACATCATAAACGTGTGCATAGATTTAGACTTTCTGTTCTCATCTGGACTACGTACCCTCCTCACAGTATAACAATACTGTCTTAGTTAAGTTTAAAATGAGCCTTCCTAGATAAAAGAAGACAGTTTTAACTAGTCCTAGAGCTCTGAACTTCTTCTGTGGTCTGTCAGAAAGTCTGTTTGGATTTTGACTGGGCTTCTCCTAAGTCTATGAATGGCCTTTGGAGGGATTTCCTATCTCTACAGTATGGAAGCTTCTAGTCCATGAAGATGGCTTATATTTCCTTTGTATTGTTAGAGTCTGTGAATGGCTGAAGAATGATAGCCCAGACTCAAATAGTATGTAAAAACAAAGAGTGTTTACTCTTGCATGCAGGGATCCAATTCTATCAAGATGGAAGGATCTTGACTGAATTCGAAGATTCAGTTTTAAAGCCAAAAATGAGGAACATTAGAGAGGGGCAGATGATCTCTATCTTGATTAGTAGGTTCTATATCTGGGGGTCTGAGTGATGCTCTGGCTCAGACTAACTATTCTTGTTTCATGCCAAAGAAGGGTAGCTCTTGACCTCCTGGCTCCAAGCTTAGCTAACTATCCTTTCAGAAGCTGGCAGGGTTGAGAGTCCCTTTTACATAAGCCTGGGGTTGTTCCAGTAACTGACTTGTCCAGTTCTGGGAAGTAGAAACTCAGACCTGGTCTCCTGAACTGCTAGTTTGCAGCCTGTCTGTCACAGAGTCAGCCTGTCACATCTTTGATTTGTTTGATTGGTTGTTTTTTTTTTTGTTTTGTTTTGTTTTTAACTATTCAACTACACTGATGTATTTAATCATGTCTTCTGATTTATCCTCATTAGGATTGCTCTCTTCAGCTGTGTTTGTTCCTGTGTTTGATGTTGTTTCTTTTTATTCAGCTTGCTCACTGTATGAGTTTCTGTGTCTCCTAAGCCCTGTGGTAGCTTGTTCCTACCACTCTGTCTCCTCTCTCAGACTCTAGCTGGGTATGTTACTTTTCATGCTCATGCATGTACCTTCAGCCTGTCTTCCTCGCTTTCCTGTGTTCCCTGCTCTCCTCTTCCCACGGCAGCACTCTAGAACAGTATTTGTGCTTTTACTTTGAGCTCTTGTATTTCTCAATTGATAAGCGTTTGGTATCTTTTCCAATCTGCTATCCCATCCTACTGTTTCTGTGGTCTGTTCTTTCTCCCTCTTTTCTTGGTAGGAAACTGTATGCTGGGTACTGTGCATTTAAGATGTTTGGTACCCAAGATGACAATGTTTTCCTCAAAAGTGGATCATCATTGACTTTCTGCCAGACATGTGAGGTGTTACTAGTTAAAGTTACCTTAATCTACTTTAAGTTTCCCCAGATCCCTTTTGGCATCTCAGCCTACAGTGAGGAGGGCCTAGCACTGGATTTTCTCTCTGCATTGTCCTTGTCCTCTAGGCATCCAAGAAAACTTAACCTCGGTTTCTGTGTGGCACTTTCCATATTGGTGAATTTCCTAAGGGTAAGAATAGTTTTATGTGGCAGCCCTCTCTCTGTATAGTTGCTTCCTCCTAGGACAAGGCTGACTCCTCCCCCACTATATTGTTAGTTATTCAAAAATTATAAGAAGGCTATTTCCATCCTATTACTTTCATGGTACTTAACCAGATGGTTATTTTGAACTATCCACCACTCCTACCAAACTTAGCTTTCTTACCTCACTTAAAGCAAAATCTCACTTCATGAAGACATTAATGGGCACAGGTGGTCCTGTTTGTTTGTTGTCAGTCAGTACCACAGTCATCCTCCTGGATCTGTGGGGGGATTGGACTCAAAACACTTCAGTCAAATTCAAAATCCTTTTGACAAAATATTATCATAATTTTTGTATATAACTTATGCCTACCCTCCCATATTCTGTATCTCTACAGTATTTACAAACCTTCCATATCACTTAATCCATGTGAACTCCATTGGTCTATAGAAAATTGAAATTTTATTTCTTTAGAAATTTCTGGAATTTCCTAATTTTTAAATATTTCTATCTACATTAGATTGAAGCAACAGATTTATCATACTCAGACATTTTGGGGGGAACTGGAGGGTGCGGGGGCCCAGTGCTACTTACCATTGAACAAATGTGGCCAGAGGAGCTTTGAGGGAGTGCTTCTGTGAGAGGCTGTTTTCTATGCCCCAGTACACTGTATATTCTGGGGAAAGGACACAGCGTGCTTGCTTTGTGATCAATGATGGTTTATACTATTCCCTTTCATCATGAATTATCATTCTAAGGTTTTATGTCAATGTTTCCAACAGTTCTGTACACTTATCATAAATCCCAAAGGAAGCTCCAAGGCAGACAGTTGCATGCTTGCTGTAGAACTGAGTCACTCTATCTTCGTACAAGATCCTCTGTGTTTTAAGTAGTAAAAACTTCTTGGTACTGTAGACATGCCTCACCACAAGTTCACTCTCTCTAAGGAAGCATGAGCCAATTTCTTCCTTTAATATTCTCTCTCTCGTTCTCTCTCTCTCTCTCTCTCTCTCTCTCTCTCTCTCTCTCTCTCTCTCTCTCTCCTAGATGGGTGAAAAATTACAAAAAATGAATCTAGAGAACAAAGATCTCCGACAGAGATTGAACACGCTCCTCAAACAATATAAGACTACCTTGAAGGAGGAGGAAGCTGTGACTCTGCAGAAACAGAAGATGTCTGAAGAGTGAGTACAGTTTTGTCCGTGCGAGTCAGCTTGCCACAGTTAGAGGTGCCTGACTTGCTGCCCAAGCAGTGACTGTCCATCAAAGCTGATGTTAGTTGTCAACAACATTGACAAAAAAAAAACATTCTTCATCCAATAATCAATAACCACACTTCTAAATCTGCCTTTATGGTGCTAAGAAATGCTTTTCTTATCTAGAACAGCTCAAACCCGTAAAAAATTAAATGTATTATTTACACTTATAAAACAAAGTTGGGAAACAATAATTACTGTGTGAGACTTTCCTGTGAGCCGTAATATCTACCTTTGTCAAAAGCTGACTGCATTGTGCACATTCCCTTTCTCACACACAAGTTTGGTTACCTACACTGACATCAGAAAGCATTCAAGGATACCATTTCTCATTGGCTACATATTGGATTCCATTTGTCAAGAAGCCTTGATAATTCTATCTCTCAAATATTTCTCCACTGTATTCCTTTCTCTTTGTCTATCCTTTTGCTTTGGGTTTCCTCTTAGTTTTCTCTTGTTCTATTGTTCCACCCCCAACTTACCTATCTCCAACCCTTTGACCCAAAACCTTTTTATAACTTATGCCTACCCTCCCATATTCTGTTTCTCTACAGTATTTACAAACCTTCCATATCACATCATCCATATCAAACCCTTGGTCTTACTGGACTACAGAGAGACCAGAAAAGTCATCCTGTCTTATTTGGTCCTATATGCCTGGGACGCCACCCATTGCTGTGTAGACAGTCAATTCTCAATGATTCTTTCCTTATGAATATTATGGAGTTGTATCTTGAAAATATGAAATTATATAAGAAAAAGCTCACTTAGGTATGCAAGACCCTGGGGTAGATCCCCATTGCCATAGCTAAGTCCTGAGATAAGACCTCCTGTACCCATACTTGATAACTCATCTGTCACCCCCTTGACTTAGGCACAGATGAAGTGCACTAACATACTGTCATTTAAAAACTACTTCAACTAAGCAATGAAACTTGGTACAGTATAGAAGACAATATTATAATTATTTTGAATCTAAATTTGATACTAACAGGCATTTTAATGTAAACACACTTTACGATGGCCCACAATAGCATATCTCAGTGCATTCCAACTGAAGCAATCTTTTAAAAACATATCAATGTCGAGCTTAAGCAGAAAATCAACAATACGTTTTGAGTCAGATCTGACTGCATACATTAATGTTGTTCTGAAGAGACACAAATAATGCCATTATTACGGGGTCTGATTACATCATTAAACAGATAACTGAGTGGATTTTACCAAAAAAAAAAAAAGAAAGAAAGAAAGAAAGAGAGAAAGAAAGAGAGAAAAAAAGAAAAAGCTCACTTAGTACACCCAAAGTTACATCTCATAGATTAAAAATGCTGTGTCTAGTTCCATTTACATGAGGTAGTTTGTTCGTTGTTGTAGCATTTAAGCTATAAAGTTATTGGAATTATTGCATCTCATCTGATTACACTGAATACTAGCTGTTAAAACTGGAGTACAAACCTTCCCCAGATCAATAGGTACCACCCAGAATAGCAACATGAACTGTTAACAAGTGACCATAACACTAAAAATTCATTGCCATTGTGGCCTTTTGTTAATCCATAACAAAAATGCCATCAACTGGCTGGCTTTAACAGAAATTTATTTCACAGTTGTAAAGGCTGGGAGCCTATAATGAGAGTGCCAACATGAACATGTTTGGGTTCCAGTGAGGACTCTCTTCCTGACTTACAGATGGTGTTCTCTGTCTCTCTGCCTCTGTCTCTGTCTGTCCCCCCTCCCTCTATCCATCCCTCCCTCTCCCTTTCTCATCCATCCCTACCTCTTCTCATCTTCTCTTTTCTCTCCCCTTACATAGGGAAAGAGTGAGTTTTCTTCTCTTTTCTTGGAAGGGCACTGATCTCATCATGAAGACCCTACCCTCAAGACCTCATCCACAGTAAAACACTTTCCACTTCCAAATGGTCAAGTCTCAATGTTGTTTCTCAAAACATTATCGAAACATTGGATCCCTGTGTCTGAGCATGACTCGTAAACTCAAACATAGAAGCATGTAACTTAGAGAGCACAAGTTACTAACTGACTCGGATCACTCAGACGGAGGCGCTCTCATACAGAGAAACTCTTGTCTCTGTTGGGCCATTTAAACAAAACCACAAATCCCCCTGAGCCAGCACATCAGGACAACAAACAAACAAAGAAAAAAACATAAGAAGTCTCATTGGCCTGCACACCCAGCCAGTAGTGAGTTAATGCTTCTACCCATAAGACAGATACTAAAACCCTCATTTAGAGAGGGTGAAATGGATCTTATCCACGGAAAAAGTTTTTTGTCCAAGGTCCTTGAAATTCAGATGTTCAGCCTGTCCTCAAAGTTTATGTGACTAGCTCATCTTCTGTTTCAGAAAAAGCTTGACGGAAATTATAAATGCTTTGAGAGAAGCATGGCCACCTAGACGCTGCTGTGCAACTATTCATGCTGTCCTATGCTAATGCTGCAGTTAGAATTCTTTCAGTGGCTTCATAAAGTTTATACATAGAATTTGCATAAAATTTATAGTTCTCAAGCCGCTGAAAGACTTCAGAATCTAATTTTCCCCAACTCCTCTAAATTTTTTTAATTTAATAATTTTATTTTATGTGTATGGATGTTGTGATAGCATGTATTTATGAGCACCTCCTCCTGGTGCTCAAGGAGGGCAGAAGAGGGCATTGGTTCCCTGGAGTTATGGATGGCTGTGAGGTGCCACATGGGTGCTGAGAATCAAACCCAAGTCTTCTTCAAGAATAAGTGCTCTTAACCACTAAGCCAACTCTCCAGTACCCAATTCCTCTTAAAAGAATTTATACATGGAAATTTTTCTTGCATTGGGAAATGAGGGTTTTTTTTTTAATTTTGCCTATAGTGTCTAAGCCTCTACATTCAACCTCCTGTACCTCAAGATGATCATTTTTAACTTTCAGTTAAATGACTGCCACTTCTTTTTCTCATCTTAGACATCAAAAACAGGTAACGCTTATTACTCAGAAAGAAACCTTCCTATCACAAAGAAAACTCGACATTAAAAATATGGAAGAAGGATTTGGAACCCTTCACGATCTTAACATGTACGTTTTGAGTCTTTGCCACTTTAAACTTTTCTTTGTGTATGCTTCTTTAAACTGGAACAAAATGTCTATATATGTAATTCATGTAGAGTATTATAGGGAAGTAACTTTATAACTAGATCTTTCTGTTTTGAAGTTCAGAAAGGTCGCTGTCTGTGCATCTTTCACCGAAGGAGTTGGCAGATGCTACAAAAGCTGGGTGACACAAGGGAGGGAACAGATTCAGGGCCAGGGACCAGCATGCATTTGATCATTATCTCAATGTTCTTCACCAATATCCTTCACCTTTGCCATTCTTTGTCATTTAAATTCCTTGCCTAACAAAGTAGTGCCTGTACCCAAATTTAATTTTTAAAAGTAAAGACGTATAATTTATGGGAAAAGTTATCCTAATCTCGTCACAGAAATAATCATTAATAGCTTGCCACATATACTTTCAAATGCATATTATATATGTATATACATATATATATTGTGTGTACATTTAAAATTGGATTTTATTACTCTATAATATGACATTACACTTAAAAATGTATCTGTGCAAAGACTGAAGCATGGCTCAACACACTTGCCTTGCACACTCAAGCTCTAGGTTCAGTCCTGGCACCATAAGAGCCAATGAAGCAGAACTAAAGACAGAGTAAGACTCAAAACTTTGAGACTATAACAAGAAAAGGAAAAATCATTTTAAATACAGGCATAAACTACAACTTTCTGAATAGGACTCCAACAGTCAAGGCATAGCAATGAAACCTGACAGACAGAAGTGTATCAAGTAATAAAGTTCCTTGGCAGCAAAGATAACAGCTACCATTGTGAAAAGAAAGGCCAGAAAATAGAAGGAAATCTTTGCCAGCTGCTTGTCTGATAGAGGATCACTATCCAACACATATAAAGAACTCAAAACTTTAAATACCCAGTGAACAAATAGTCCATTCAATGAATGTGCAAATAATAATTAAATAAACTTCTCCAAAAAAGACACACAATTGGTCAACTAATACATTATAAACTTCCATCCTTAACCAATAAAGGAAATGCAAATAAAAACTACATTTCACTCCAAGTCACTCCATTTCATTCCAATAAGAATCTATCATCAAGAAAGTAGACTATGGGGCAGATGTGTAGAGAAAAGGACATCTACATACTGCTGATGGGAATTCCCTTCTATAAGATGGCCACTAAAACTTTTAGTTGTTTTACAATTAGCTATTCATTTTAAGAAATACATTAAGACTTTCTTATGTATTTGAAAAGTATAAATATAAAATCCAATATGTATGTATTTTTGTTGTTTTCAGAGCAACACAGGAAGTATATCGAAAGCAAATAAAAATCATGACTGAAAATCGGGAAAGAGAAATTCAGAGATGGTAATGTGTGTATGCATGTATGGTGTGTGTGTTTGTATCAATAGTATATGTTATGAATAATTCCAGTAGAATTACTATTCTAAGTTAAAATATGTAAATTCACTCTGATCTAGATGTGTTCATTAGATTGTTTGGGGGTTATGATTTTTTGTTGTTGTTTTTGTTTTTGTTTATTGTTTTTTCTCTTAAAAAGGAACAAACAAAAAAACCCATATTTTCCATCTCAATTGATGGAAATCACCAAAGATTAAGATTGCCATTATTGGCACAATGTTTGCTGTCCATCCAGACTTCTGTGCCAATTCATAGTAAGGATAATATGAGGAACAATAGTTAAGGTCACAGACTTTCACGTGGACCACTCTGCCTCAGGAGTCCTAACCATGGCTTGCTTAATCTCTTCTCATTTCTCCAGCTGGAAAGCTGGCAATGATGGTGGGTCCCTCCTTACAAATTTGTTATGGTTGTCAGAGACAATCCATCAAAAGTATGTAGATCAATGTACTCAGTAAGCGCTCACTAGTCCTTAGATATATTTTACTAGTACTGTTGTTATTAATGTTGTAATTTATAAAACTCAAATTGTACATTTCTACCATTCTCCAAAGATAACAGTTGTGGCAGAGAGAAAAGTTTGAGAATCTAAAACCCATTAGCACTTTGGGTAATTCCATGATTATTTCTGCCTCTGCCTCTCCTTTCTCCACCCTCCCTGGAGCCTGCCTCATTTCAGTCTTCAACGGAAGAGGAAAGCAACCCAGTGTGGTTTCTGCAGGGTGCTAATGGGCATCAGAAGCACCACTCACTCGGACAGTGCTTACAATCTGCTGAGGCAGCCAGCACTCTGCCTTCTGACTCAGTTAGCATCTACAGTGTACTTTGATGATGACCCACGAGACACTGTAAAATTGTGGTTGGGCTAGTTTTGCTTTGTGTTTTGGGGAAACCGCTGTGCCACTATAATTAATGGTCATTCTGTTACATTCCTATCTCTAGTGTCATAAATCAGTGGAGAATACTCTGTTCAAAAAAAAGACACGAACGTTGGCTACTTAAGATAAAGATATCCTTAAAAAAAATTATAACTGAAATTGAGATTGCAGAAGAAAAGAGACTCAAGTTACTCCAAGAGGTAAGGGAATCCAAAGTGTTTAGAATTATGGTAATCCCCTACACAGAAATGAGTCATACCCACTACAATATTTAAGTAAGTCTTATTTTACTAGAAGATATTTTCTTTTCTCCTGATTTGATAGTTAGAGTGAATTATTAGTTTTCTTTCTTTAGAGATCTATCCATTTGGTGTGTGTTAACTAGAGATGTTTAAATCTTTTTATTTTATTACATGTATTTATTTATGTGTGTATGAGCATATGCTGAAGTGAAGGGCAGAGGACAACTTCAGGGCATCAGTTTTCTCTCTCCACCACATGAGTCCCAGAAATAAAACTCAAGTCACCAGGCTTGGGGGCGAGAGTGTCTACCTGTGAAACCATCTAGCTGATCCTAGAGAGATTCAGCAAATGAAGCACCAGTGCTCCCTAGGGTGTGTCTTTGAAGCATGGAAGCAGGTGCTTGCTTCCCGGGCATCCTTTACCACTCCTATGTGTACCCTTCGGATACAACGACTAATCCCTTTAGATACAATTTGGTGGAGAACTAAAGTGCTGAAGGAAAAAGGTCACCCTCCTCAGTGCCTGCTGAGACAATCCAAGGTTTATCAGGCCATTTAAAAATGTAAGACTAACCACAACACAAACAATGACAGATCCCATTTCCCTCCAACTAGACAAAGCGCAGACAGAAGGAGATCAATCGTTTTGTGCACCAGATTGAGAAGATTAAAGAGCAGCTCATGGACAAGGAGAAGGAATATGTCAAAAAAGAAAAACGGTTAATTGAAGAACTAAGCATGTACGAGGTAAGCGTTGGTCTGTGTGTGTAGCAACCTGTTCGGGTCAGTCAGCAGGGTCTCCAGCGCAGGAGTGAGGATGCACGCTTCCAATTCCTGCTGTGTCCTTCACTATATCCCACTTACTGGAGCTCCAACGTTGAGGCACCACTTTGTAGCCGCCCGAGCTGCCTCACGTTCGGGGGGGGGGGGCACTTTGTATCGGCTCGTTCTGCTGCTCTGGTCTGCGGGTCAGGGCCTAGCAAGAGAGAGAGTGGGGGCGGAGACACGAAGAATGGAGACAAGACAGGGAGTCTGATCAAGTCTCTTCAAGTCTCTGTTTACTGAAAGGAAATCCTGGGTATTTATACCCTTTACCACGTGCCTTGCCCTCGTGGACAAGCACAGCTGAAGGCATTACGTCATGTGCCTTGCAGCGTGGATATCACATGTGCCTTGCAGCTGGCAGCACTAAACAGCAAAACAAGATATGTGAGAAAAACGAGATGTTTATCAGAGTGTGTTTAGCTGTTACAGGCTGTTGAAAACAAGTCTCTTGTCAGGGTATATGGCTCGAGATGGCTGTAAAGATGATAGCCCCTTTCGGCTAGGAGTCGGCTCCCAACAGGTCCCCCTTTTTAAATTTGTTTTCAAAAGGGAAGGCTGGGAAAACTTACGGAAACCGTGCCTGTCTTAGGTTGGAACAAAGGACTCCAGCCTCCCTTTCCCATCTTTGGATACTCAACAGCCATTGGTTGAGCTCCTGTCTTAGGATGGTGAGGCCTCCCAGTTAGGGGCAAGGGTCTTGAGGTGTTCTCTTACCCATCGTTGACTATCCGGCTTAGCGCGTAAGTTAGGGGTTAATCCTCGTCAGTCTTGATGACAGAGGTTTTAGAGTCCCCTACTTCCAGCCTGTAATAATGGACTTGTATGGGTTTCATTTGAGTAGCATCTATCTGTTCTCATACAAAAGCCATCAGTCTGTTGAACAGCATGAACCCGAGAGACAAGAGACTTAATGCTGTCTGAATGGTTGGTGTAAACCATTCTGCCTCAGAGCAACACTCTTCTTTACGGGTAGAGCACAACTCCCTCTGTTGGAGGAGTAAAAAGTATAAGCCTCTTCTATTCTGTAACACTGTTTTCTAAAACTAAATATATATAAGTACAGAACTGATCATAACTTTGATCTTAACAAAACAAGTAAGGAAAATCCCCATTCCTGTCCCAGTCAATCCTAAACCCAAAAAACAACTATAGTAACTGTGGTAATGGGTTCTCTTTTGGGTCTAAACAATGTACCCCACTAAATCATAAATCAGGGAACCAAGAGTCTAATAGAGCCACCCTGGAGGTGTGGGTGGTGATGTCTTCTTCTGCACTGAGAACTTTCCAAGTCAGGTATGCTGGTTGATCCACTCCAGTGAAGCATCTTCATGTTTCCTGCAAAGAAAAAATATGCTTCCCAGGGGATTTCTCCTCCATGGATTTATTATTGCTGTCTATTTGTTTAATCAGTCTCTCTGGCAGCCAGCATGTGGCATCTGCCATTTGAGAATCAGAGGAACCAAAGTATGTATCAGAGAAATCAAGGCCTTGATCCCCTCTCTTAGTACTCTTATGTTTATGATTAGTAGGGATCAATGGGATTAACAGTAGTTGAGCTATCCTCCTTCCTGTAGGAATGGTGACTATATTCTGTATTGCCTTGGCCATTACCTTAATCTCACCTTGATAATCACTGTCTATAACTACAGGAAAAATTTGTAGTCCCTGCATAGTAGCACTGCTTCTTCCCACTATCAGACCAAACATGTTTGGATAGAGTGGTCCAAACACTCCAGTGGGTAAGGCTTGAGGTCCCATTTCTGGGGTTAATACTGTGTGGGTGGCAGAACTGAGGTCTAGTCCTGCACTTCCTGGGGTTGCTCGACTAAGTTCTGAAAGGGGTTGTTGTTTGCTGGTATGAAACTGACTGCCCCATAGGCCCGTTTTGGCTTGTGTTGGTTCGGGGCCTGGGGCTGGCCCCTGTTCCTGTTTCCCTGATTATGGGAAAGGGTGTTTCCTTGTGCATCTGTCTTGGACCTAAATTCACTAGCCCAATGCCTTCCACGTTTGCAAAGTGGGCATAGCCCAGGATGTTTTCTAGGCTGTCTCTGGGTTAACTCATTCTCTGCCTTGCAATCTTTTGCAAAGTGTCCAGGCTTGCCACATTTAAAATAAGCCTTTTTGTCTCTGCTTGCCAAAAAATCTCTTACTGATTGTCCTTTCATGGCAGCTGCCATAGCTAAGCCCTGTTGGTAAGAGGGCCCTATGTCAGAACAGAGTCTGATATACCCAGTAAGGTCTGTCTTTTTCCTATAGGGTCTAATGGCTGCTTGGCAGGCAGGATTGGCATTTTCATATGCAAATTGTTTCACATAATCTACACCTGCCTCTGCATTACCAAAAATCCTTCCTGCTGTTGTCATTAATCGATGAACAAAATCAGAAAATCGTTCGTCAGGCCGTTGTCTGACTGAGGTCAAAGATGCACCAGGGTCTCCCTTTACCGGGAGTTTGCGCCAAGCCTTCATAGCTGCATTTTGAATTTGAGCGAATAAGCCTGGGTCATATTGCATCTGGTTATCACTAGAAGCAAATTGCCCTTCTACTACTAAGGCTTCAAAGGACCAACCATTGCCTGCCTGAATGTTTCTCTTAGCTGTCTCTTTACAATTCTCATGATACTCTGATTTCCAAATAAGATAGTCACCACCACTAAGAACTGTTCTCACTAGAGTATTCCAATCACCAGGAGTCAGCCACTCCTCTGCAACAGATTCTAAGATTGCAAGAGTAAAGGGAGCAGTGGCACCATATTGTGCCACCAAATTTTTTAATTCTTTAATAATTTGAAAATTAAATCCTGTGTGATGTCTCCACACAACCCCTTGAGCATCTCTAGTCTCTGATACAGGGAAAGCCTCAGCCTCTCCCTCCTCTGGCTGATCTGTGGCTGAACTAAAACCAGAGGACAGGGGCTGCCTTTGGACTCCGGGTTGAGGAACACAAGGACCTGGGTGATTTTCGAAATTAGCCTTGCCCTCTCGAGACATCTTCCCTTTCCTTAATTTTTGTAACTGATTAATTAAGTCCCGATACTCTTTCTCTAATTCTACTTGCTGTTTAAGAAAAGAAATTTTGTCCTGCAACTCCTTTCTATGGTCTACAACCGCCATCTCCAGAACAGGAGCATCTGGAGGTGGAGGAGCATAGGGAAGGGGCCTTTGGGAATCGGGCCATTCAGGATCGTAATTTTTGGCTGCCTCTTCCTCTAGGTCAGCACAATCTAGCTCTGACAAATCGATTACTTCAACCTTTGGTCCTATTTTGGATTCTATGCTTTTCTTTTTCTTTTGAACATGAAAGACAGCATTTAAACAGCAAAACAAAAGCAGACAATTGATACACGTAAACAGCAAACAACAAAACAAAAACACAAAGTTGAGTTCAGGCTGACTTATTCCATTATCATTACTATGACCTACTGGTCTCCACACGGCTGCCGCAGTCACCTCTGTTTCACTTCTGAAGTTTCAGTCAACCCTTCTTCCGATAATGTCCCTCACAGGGCCTCTCATTCTTGCCACCCCACGTTGAGCGCCACTTTGTAGCAACCTGTTCGGGTCAGTCAGCAGGGTCTCCAGCACAGGAGTGAGGATGCACGCTTCCAATTTCCGCTGTGTCCTTCACTGTATCCCACTTACTGGAGCTCCAATGTTGAGGCGCCACTTTGTAGCTGCCCGAGTTGCCTCACGTTCGGGGGGCCACTTTGTAACAGCCTGTTCTGCTGCTCTGGTCTGCGGGTCAGGGCCTAGCAAGAGAGAGAGTGGGGGCGGAGACACGAAGAATGGAGACAAGACAGGGAGTCTGATCAAGTCTCTCAAGTCTCGTTCATTGGAAGGAAATCCTGGGTATTTATACCCTTTACCACGTGCCTTGCCCTCGTGGACAAGCACAGCTGAAGGCACTATGTCATGTGCCTTGCAGCGTGGATATCACGTGCACCTAGCTAGCAGTGAGGAGACCACGTGCACCCAGCAGCGTGGATATCATGTGCGCCTTGCAGCTGGCAGCACTAAACAGCAAAACAAGATATGTGAGAAAAACAAGATGTTTATCAGAGTGTACTCAGCTGTCTCGGGCTGTTGAAAACAGGGTATATGGCTTGAGATGGCTGTAAAGATGATAGCCCCTTTCAGCTAGGAGTTGGCTCCCAACATGTGTGTGTGGATGCTTTTGGAGGATTCTGTGAGGGAAGGAGAATGACCTTGTGTGTGACCATGATCATATAAACCTAAAATAAACCTTTGTGTATGAGCCAAGGTAAGATCACAGTCCGTTTCGCATGTTTCTTCTTTTTCTGAAAAAGAAACAGAAATAGGATACATTGTTTTCTGAGTTAAAAACAAAACAAATCCCACCCACATGGACTTCAAATTTCACCAAGCAACAGACAATACACACTGCTAGGAAGGGCGGAGTTGTTTAGGAAGCCGGTGGTAGCTGTCTCCATAAATCAGGGAGCATGTCCAGGAGTAGGTCTCAGAACCCCTCAAGAATTTTCAAAACCCAACCCAGGGTAAAACAAGAGATATTAAAGAAAGTGGAGACAACAGGCATTGAACACATCCAGCCTTCCATACACTATATAATGACAGAACACATGCCCTGAGACTGACTCCCCAGCCCACACTGCCCATCCAAGCAAGGGCATGTACCTTGGAGAAACAGCCAAGGAGACCGAGATCCAGGGTAGAAGCTAAATCAGGGGTTTTCATTGCTTGGGCCAGAAGTAGGCACAAATATGATTTTCAAGATGTAACTTTCCTCCAAACTGCAGTGTACCTGCTTTCTAACTGCTAGTGAAGCTCTACACACTACGCTGACATTTGTTTTGCTTTTAATTTACAATGTGTTGGATATCGTATTATTTATTTTTTTATTGCTGTGATAAAATACCACAACTGTGATAACTTATAAAAGGAAAGTTTAGCTCTCAGTTCCCAAGGGGAAAGGGTCCATTCTGGCAGAAGGCGTGGCAGCCAGTGAGAGTCCTGAGTGCAGAAGCAGGGAGTTGAGAGGCAACCTCTCAGCCACAAGCAGGATGCAGAAAGAACAAACAAAGTAGGGCAAGGCTAAGTTAAGATCTCAAAGCCTGCCCCAGTGGTATACTTCCTGCAGAAGGCCATTCCTAAACCTCTCAATTCACGCCACACACTGGGGACCAAGGACTCAGATGCCCAAAAATTCGGGGAACATTTCTCATTCAAACTACCACAGGTATATTAATTAGCTTTCCTTTGCTGTGATGAATACATAAGAGAAGGACTTAAAAGAAAGAAATATTTTTTAAAACTCCCTCATGGTTTCAGAAGTTCAAGACCATGGCTCATTCCATTGTTATAAACTTATAATGAGACAGAATAACATGGCTGCAAGAGCCTGCATAGAACAAGTTGAATACTTCCTCATGGCCAGCATGCAAACAGAAAGAGGGGCAGGAAGAGGCCAGGGAGACACCAGTGAAGGGCACATTCACCCTACACTTGCTCCCTCCAGCTAGACCCCATCTGCTTGTCTCACCTCTGCACTCCTCGCTACCACCACCCCCCCAGTAATAGCCCTGCCCGTTGGGATAGTAAGCCTTCAACACTAAAGCTGTGGGTGACAATTCCTATGCAAACACGACACTTGCTAACATGGAAAGATGACCAGTGTTACTCAGGGGCAATCATGGTGATTACAACTCAAAGTGACCACAGTCATATCGAGCTGACGCCCTACTCAATGCTTTCCTGAAACTGATGGGCTTCACAGGGGAGTCCTGGCTATGCCAAAGCGAGTCTCACAGTACCAATGAAATAGAGAGCCCTCAAAAGTCAGTATAAACTTTCCCTGTGGTCTGAACTGACTTCCCCTTGACCCCATCCTACAGTGGGGAAACCCTTCCACCTTGCCCGTTCTAAACACACCCAGTTCTTTCTAATATGAAGACTGAAAATTAAGCAGATACATTGTTCAAACATAATGTCCTGAGAAAAACAATCAAAAGAGAAAGAGAAATGGGATTTTTTTTTTAAAAAATGTGATCAAATATTTCTTTATGAATTTAAAATGTGATTTAATATAGTAGATGCAGAGACAGGTTGTCAATATGGAAAAATACAGGAGCTCGAAGAAGTGATGTCAAAAATGATGGCCACAAAACAGCTTGCAGTGAGATAGAGACAGGCAGAGCTCAGGAAACAGAGAAGCCAAAGAAAGCACATCTGAAAAACAGAGAAGATACAGAGTGGAGAGCATACTCCATTTGACTGGGGGATCCTTCCATTGGTTGCAGCATCCCCAAGTACCTTGGCATTCTTCTGCATGGTGAAAAACACATTGAATACTCCAGAGAGATACCTAGAGAAATGGCTCCATGGTTAAGAGAATGCACTGCTACTGCAGAGGGCTGGAGTTCAATTCCCAGCAATCCCATCAATCAGGTGGCTCATGACTGACTGGACTCCAGCTTCAGGAGATTTAACAACCCTGCCCTCCATGGACAACAGCACTCATGTACACATACCCGGACAGAGACACACACTCATATACACAATTAAAAATAATCAAAATTAGTATTTTTTTAAAAACCACAGAGGGGAGACCAGACATAACAAGTTGAAAAGAGCAGGTAGCACATCTAAGTAATATGCACTACAGAGAAAAATCAAGGAGGGACATGGGACAGGCTGGAAACGCAGTATCACTGAGTGTTGTAGGTAATTTAGAGAATAACCCAGCTTTAATGGGACTGCAATTGTCTCCAGACACAGGACATGTAGACCGGGAGGTCCTATGGCAGGATGATCCTATTTGAAGAGCAAATATTGGGTGTTGCTAAATAATTGACCCAGCATTCTAAGAGTGTCAGAGTCATCCCCGGAAAGCAGAGGCTGAGAGTGCATCAGGATTGCCGAGGTTTAGTAGAGTAATGTCTGTGAAAGCCCTGAGCAGCAGAAGCTGTTTAGCACAACTTGACAATGTTTCAGTGGGGCTTGGGGGGACTCTGAATAAATTAGCCAATAGGAGAGTGTTCCTGAGCTGAAAGGCTATGCCCAGGAACAGTCATTGACTGAGAATTGCTCCCTGCAAGAGCAGGATATTAGCAAGACAGCAGATGAAACCCCTGGAGGGACCAGCCATTGGAGGCTCAGCTAACCACTCCCTTGGGTGATGATCCCCAAGTCTGCCACACATTTACAGACTTGTAAGTTTTTCCTTTGTTCTCCCTGGGCTTAGAAGCCTCAGGACTGTTTTAAAATGAGCTGGCTTTTATTTAAGTAAGCTCACACAATTTGCCCCTTTGAAAATAATTCAGTAAAACAAAGATAGATTCAGGAAATTAACTAGGAAGTTTCTGCAACAACCTAAGTGAGAAACTGGTTTCACACAGACCAGATCAGAAAAATACCCAAAGGTATTAAGAAGAGCTCAGCACCCCAGTGTATACTTTCTGGGGATTAAACCCAGGTCATCATATATGCTAAACACAGACTGTCAGACACCTCTTTACTACAACACTAATAGTTTGCCACCATGCTTGAAGGAAGAATAGAAACAGTCCTTACAAAATCCCAAAGATGAGGGAAAGGGACCCTATTCAAAATGGTGGGTAACTTAACTTCATTTAGTGGAAGGAGGCAACTTAAGCCAGGAAGAAATAGAAAATTTCTATGGATAAAAAACAATTGGTGTGTTGAAAAAAATAATTAACTAATGTTAAAAATTAATTGTAAACAGTCCTTGTGCTTGCACTTGAATTGCAGCCTGTGTTCCAAGTCAAATCTCTGTCTCTACACACTAATTCACAAAATCCAAGGACTGATGGCAGCCCAGGTACCATTATTATGATAATCACCATCTATATCCCTGGACACATTGTAAATCTGTTTCTGCCTCTGGTTCATGCCACAAGGATCCCCAGGTAGAAATGAAACAATCTCAGGTTCTGATCTACGAACCATAAAATACCCTCTATGGGATCGTTGCTCTCTCCAGAAGTGAGCTCTCCAAACTTAGGACACTCAAAGTCAAGATCCTTTAAGAAGTTCTGTTGTCACTGAGATCTCTGATGCATATAGCCTTACATGTTAGTCTGGTTCATAAAATACAGCTCCAAAAACCTGGGGAGTGCTACCTGCCCTCTAGACAATGATGTGCTGGCTTTTCCGTGGTGTGGAGACTCTGCTGTAGTTCACCTATCAGAGTATTCCAGAAGCTCTGTACATCTGTTTTGGGTCCCACAAACTCAGTAGGATCTTCCGAGAAACAGAGAGCCACCATGAAACTGTTTAGTATAGAGTTTGATCTTCTGAAGCTATGTAGACTGGTCACAGTCTGTTGAGGCTCTCAACTTTACACCCACTTCTGAACCTGAGGTTTGCAGAGCAAACAAAAAAAGTTACATACAGACAATGAATGGCTGAAAGTAAGACCAACCAAGACCCTCAGCTTCAACTTGCAATCAGGGGCAGTCTTCTGCCTTCTAATTTCAGGAGGTGGAGATCCTCAGGAGAAGTTAGAGGTCATCGTTGCTGAGCTGAAGAAGCACTTGGCTCAGGAATCAGAGATGCTTCAGAAAAAAACTAGAAGAAGATTCAGTCCTCACTGGCTGTCCCTTACCAATACCCTGATCCCACAGACAAAGCAACAACTTCCCTGACTTGTGCTGTACCTGGGACCCACAGCCATTCCAAACACTAAACAAGTGCATGGTTTCTTGCGGCAATTCCCTGTGCAGACCATGAAGATGAGTGAACGCACTCACGTGTGTGCCTGTTTCCCTTTTACAGAAGAGGCAGTATAGATAACACAAAATTGACTTTCTTACCCTGCTCAGTGCTAAAGCCTGGAAATAGTCAATTCTGCTTCCTTGTTATGATATCTTCTGAATTGTAAAAACATACACATGTTTATTTTTCCGGCCTTTTTTTTTTTCAAAAACATTCTAATCGTAATTTGTGTGGAAGCACGGAAGCTGGGAGCACGGTGCTGTGTTGAAGAGATGGAGAAACAAGATGTACACTAAAGAGTTAATCACCCTCTCTCCTCTACATTGAAAACGGATGTTAGGTAAACTGGGTTTCTTGCCCCCACTAGCCTGAAAAAGGTGGGATATCCAAAGTATTATCCTGCAACATTGCTTATAATAAAGATGCTTTAACTGGGCTCTGTGAGAATCATCAGTGGGGAACCTGAGTAGAGGGTGTGTCCCCTTCAGTGACCTGCAAGCTGTGTGCTTATTATCACGTTCACATAGGTCAGAAAGAACTGCAGCTCAGTGTACCCAAAGAAGACACTGATGGCTGTTTCTGCATCGATGAAAGGCCTAGTGTCTAGCTTTTTATGTTTCTGGCAAGCACCCTTGCAGGTGAGACCTTTGCCTCTACTTGGGACCGAGAAGTGCTCAAGGGAGGGTTGATGCATTCCAGGGTAATTTTATTGTGCAGTTAATCAATAAAAAGTAGACTTCAGACAGCAAATCACATGTTTGACATAGCCTGGGTTAAATGAGATTATGCCTCCTAAAAAAATGCCCCAACAAGCAAACAAATAAAACTATAGACTTGAGTGGGAAGCTCACCCTTTAGAAGATCAAGAGTGGGCAAGAGGAAAGCTCTGTGAGTTGTCTTGATGTGAGAGTGCTTATGTGCTGTTTTGAATAGGAATGACCCCCATGGGCTCATAGATTTGGGAGTGGCAGTGATTAGGAGGTGTGGCCTCATTGGAGGAAGCATGTCACTGGGGTGGGCTTTGAGGTTCAAATGCTCCAGCCAGGCCCAGTGTCTCTTTCTCTTCCTGCTGCCTGTCGATCTGGATGTAGAACTCTCAGCTCCTACATGCCACTTTGGTTCTTGCCATTAACGATAATGGACTAAACCTCTGTACCTGTACGCCAGCTCCAATGAAATGCTTTCCTTTATAAGAGTTGTCATGGTCATGCTGTCTCTTCACAGCACTAGAACAGGGACTAAGACCATGTATGTGTCCTTTCAATGGAAGCAAAGTAGACTTTCATTTCTCATTCCTGGTTCAGGTCATGGTAAGAGCACAGAGCTGATAGGAGATCATTGGCACTTTGCCACAAAACCGACAAGAAAGTTCAAATGATGGCTTCCATCCTTATCTGTCTCTAGCCAGGAGAAGGATGAGAGGGCCATTTCTGTTGAGGGCAGGGTCTAAAAGGAGCACCCACAGCTTTCGTTTATAGACACACCCACATCCAAGGGAAGCCATACTCCAGATGGAAGCCAAGTGCCCAGTTATAACCCAGAATTCGAGTCACTGAAGGAAGAGAGAATAGATAATAAGTATCAGCTGACCGTTCCTGCTTTAATGACCACTTATAAACCTACTCTAATTTTCTAAAAGAAATGATTATTCCATTTGGAACTAAATAAAGCATGAGTTTAATGAATATTTTAATTATGTTTCTATTGCTTTGATAAAACACTGACCATAAACAGCCTGTCCAGGAAAGGGTTTGTTTAGCTTACATATCCCAGGTCCTATGTAATCCACTGAGGGAAGCCAAAGCAGGAACTCGATGCAAAAACCTGGATTCAGGAACTGATGCAGAGGCTGTAGAGAAACATGTCTCACTGGCTTGCTCGGCCTGCTTTCTTAAAGCATTATCCCCTGCCGAGGGATGACACCTCCCACCCGTCAATCAATCAAGAAAACACCCCACAGGTGCTCACAGGGATGACACCTCCCACCCGTCAATCAATCAAGAAAACACCCCACATGTGCTCACAGGCCAATCAGGTGGGGACATGTTTTCAGTTGAGGTTCTCTTTTCCTCTTTTACCCCAGTCTGTGTGAAGTAGACAAACACCAACCAGCACAGCTAAGTAAACACATCTTCCCGCTTTCCTCCAAGTATCTGGTCCTCGTGTTATATTCCATTTTGTGGAAGATGCATGTTCTATTTCATGGCCCTTTTTCATGGATGATGGTGAGCCAAAGACATCTTTTCTCAAGCATGTTTTGGCTGTATAAATAGGACTAGAAACCCAGCAGCAGAGATTTAGAGCTGACAGCCTCATTGTAGATTGAACGAGAGATTCCCAGGGTGAGTGAATGAGGTAGCACTCACTTATTAAATACAGAATGTGTGCTGGGTACCTCTCTCAGCTGTCCCAATGGAAGACAGAGACCACACCCCACTTTGGAGAATGTCCCCTTTACTCTAAGCTGTGTAACCAGTCCAAATCATTTTCCTCAATCGGCTTTACTTTCTTTGAAGGATCTAATCATAAAGGAAACACGGATTAACAAAGTAAAGGAAGAGGAACTAGGTGACACCCTCCCACAGCTTGAGGTAGCAGAAGAGGAATTCAGAGAAAAAAACAGGAAACTCAGGTCCCTCCACAGTGACATTTCAGGTAATATTTCAGACATTTCTTCTCCCTCCTCCCCTTCCTTCTTCTCCCTTCCACCTTTCCCTCCTCTCACCTCCTTTCTTCCCCCAACCCACTAACCTATGCCTAAGGCAGAGATAAAGAAGGCTCATCAGATAGGAGCTTTCAGAAGATGTGAACCATGTCTGTAAGTATGTATCTTTTGCATTCCATTACACAGCACAACATGTGCACATATAACTGTGTGTGTATTCAAATAAAAAAAAATCTTACACAAAAATTATTTGTGGTCACCTAGCCCTGCACCCAAGGTCCAGAATGTTCGGCTTTTGCTTTCATTCAGGAAGTGGAGGGCCACTGTCCAGAAGCTTTGCACAGGTCTTTGAGCAGGTGCCACTTAAAGATGCCATGTCTTCCGGATGATGAAAGGACTGTGGGACTCAGAAGGCCAGGACCCAGAGTAAAAGAAAGGACCAGAATGGGACCAATAAAAGAACAGTGTCTGAGGACAGGAGAGTGAGTGAGATAACCATAAAGATGTGGAATAATACAGCCCATATCAGTAAGATAAACTGCAAACCAGAGACGTATTTAAAAATAAATAGTGATTATTTCCAAGAAGGTAAAATTTCAAGACTACCTACATATAATAGCAAGAGCCTGGGCAGTAGTCTGTCTGCTATTTCTGAGTTGTCTTTCCATTTCTTGCCAGATTTTCATCTGATTAACTCAGGCAGGCTCGCACTTGATGCTCTTACCTGGTTCATGGGTACTCCATTCTCCCGGGTCTTTCCACCTCTCCTCTCAGTTCAAAGAAGAGGGTGAAGGCAACACTGTCAGAATTAAATAAGCAACAGTTTCTACATTCTGAATCTCTTACGAAGGAAAGAGGGGGGATGGGAAGACAGCAGCAAGAAAGAAGGAACTGAAGAGTGCTCAGTGCCTGCCAAGACAGCCCACCAACCCAAGATGGACCGCACATGCTCACAAGTGCTCAGTGCCTGGCAAGACCGCCCACAAAGACAAGAAGGGCTACACAAGCACAGGTCTCAAACAGGGCAGGGGAGTTCGTGAAATACAATAATAGATGAAACTCATGCATCTATCTTAGCCGCACCCTGAGACTTGTTATGATTGTGTATAAAAGCATGTTTGCAAAGTTGTAGCTCCACAAGAAGCGGGGGATCAATGAGGAAGATCTCTCTCACCGGCTGACGGTTCACTTATCTGATAATAAGCCTCAGCAGGCTTTGGGAAAGAATGACTGGCTAGAAAAGAAATATAAAAGAAAGGGGACTATGAATAGAAGAACCCATGGAAAAAGACATCATAGAGGCCTTAAAGTTCTCTCCCTAGACTGTAGATTGCAGGCATGGCTATAACTCTGGGCTGAGAAACACAGCAATAGAAAAGTTAACTAATACAGCAGTTAGGACTCCAGGGCAAGCCTTCTTCTGAGTTGTAGCTCAGTAACTACTTTCCCTTGATGCTGGCAAAAAAATGGGCCAGGGTGTTCCAAATTTGAGCACCCAATATGCCTGAGGGCAGAAGACAGTGCTGTGGCAGGGTCCTTTCCCCTGTCTGGCTAGAGGAGTGCTGCTTGCTGTTGTGCAAATTTTATAATAATAATTAGAAAAACTGATTCCATAAAAGTTATCAGAAAGATACTCAGTAATAAAAATAGTAGTAAAGGACTTTTATCTTTATCAAGTATGGCTAGAAATAACACACGGCACTGACTGGAACGCTTCACCTGAAACTGTCTTTTGAAAAGATTTACTAGAGTGAGCCTTGGAGGACCCGTGGATCTGTGTCTTGCTTCAACAGTGTTTGGACGGAATTGACCCGGGCACTTCCACTTTGCTAGTTTCCAGCCGTCTTACAAGTCTCTCCAGTCACATACTCTGGGACCATCTCCTCGCCGCCATTGGCTCCTAGGACCAGCCAGCACTGTGTCTCTTCGTGGTTAGCCCCATACTCCAGTTCAGCCATGACCTCTCAGATTCGTCAGAATTATTTCACCGAAGTGGAAGCTGCCATGAACCGCCTGGTCACCTTGCACCTGCGGGGCTCCTACACCTACCTCTCTCTGGGCTTCTATTTTGATTTGGATGATGTGGCTTTGGAAGGTTTAGGCCACTTCTTCCGAGATTTGGCCAAGTAGCCGAGGGCGCGTCTTCTTGAACTTCTCCTCAAGTTGCAGATGATTGTGGGGGCCATGCACACTTCCAGGATGTGCGGAAGCCATCTCAAGATGAATGGGGGTAAAACCCAGGAGGCCATGGAAGCTGCCTTAGCCCTGGAGAAGAACCTGAACCAGGCCCTCTTGGATCTGCATGCCCTGCGTTCTGCCCGCACAGACCCTCATCTCTGTGTCTTCTGGGAAAGCCACTTCCTGGATAAGGAGAAGCTTCAAGAAGATAGGCAACCACCTGACCAACCTCCATAGGCTGACTCGGCCACAATCAGCGCAGACTGGCTTGCCCCAGGCGTCTCTGGGCGAGTATCTCTTTGAGCGCCTCACTCTGTAGCGCGACTAGGAGGCCTCTGCGGCTTCCAAGGGCCCCCCTTCTGCTCTGCACTAGCCAGCCTCAGGACCTCCACCTGAATGAACCTCTCAGGCCTCTAGGCAGCTTTGTAACCACCCTGGAGCCTCTCCCAAGTCTTGGACTAAGTAAAAATAAAGCTTTCTGAAATAGGAGAGAGAGAGAGAGAGAGAGAGGGAGGGAGGGAG
>NW_021604585.1:1776324-1784457 GCF_004785775.1 Grammomys surdaster | reverse complement strand
GGGAGGAGGGGAGGGGAGGGGAGGGGAGGGGAGAAGGAATATTTACTCAGTGGTTAAGAACATAGACTACCCTTGAAAAGTATCCAGTTTCGAATCTAAATACTCATGTCAGGTGACTCACAACTGCCTATAAGTCCAGCTCCAGGAGAACTGAAATCCTCTTCTGGCCTTATACACAGTTATACACATATACAAAATTCAAAATTAAAAAATACTTTAAGAAAGATTGACTTCCTCACACTGCTTTATGCCATCCAGAGGGAGACCATTTGATTCTTCCGCTGAGGAAAACTAAGGACTCACAACTCATGACCAATGCTGGCAGTGGATAACGCCTTCCTCTAAAGTACCTGGGAATAGTAGAACATATTTTACAATTGTGTTGTAAACCTTGGTGTAAATTCTCAATATTGGCACAAAACTATTGTGCCAATGGACTCACTAGCAACTAATTCTTACATTCTTGTGACAGTCTGAATAGTAAAAATTTGTTGAAGCAAAACCCACAACTTTATAAGGAGGTTAAAGGGAAAAAAACCTCTATATCTAGATAGGGGTGGATAATTTGTAGCAAGAGTAAATATGTTAAAATTTTCCTATGCCATGCTAAGAAATGAACAGAAAATGTATGAAAACAGCCATAGCCTTATTAACATATAATTTAAGAAAACTCAACTAAGTGAGAGGCACAACTAAAGGGACACTTCTTAAAAAGAGGTCGGGGGATGGGGAGATGGCTCAGTGGTTAAGAGCACTTGGTACACAGTCCTGAGGACCAGGGTTCAGATCACAGCACCTGTGAAATAAACCAGCCATCCCTCAAACGCCAGAAGTCATCTCCTGACCTAACCATAACTGTGTGTACACAAGCATGCTTCCTCCCTCTGTCTCACGCATACGTAACTAAAACAAAGGAAACGACAGATTAAGTGGTTGATTCTGAAGAACCAGATGAGGGGTGGATAGATGCACCGGGAAACAGCTAGCTGCCTTCTGTTGTGGTAACAGTTTATCACAGTGTGACTGTTAAAACTAAGCATGCTGTACATTGATTAAGGTTTTTTGAACTAACATTGTGGACAGTTATCTCTCTCTCTCTCCCTCTCTCTCTCTCTCTCTCCCTCCCTCCCTCCCCCATCCCCTTAAATAGCAAAGAGGCAAGAGGAGAGATTATTGACCAACTACATTTTCCGCTATAGAAAGGACATCATCAGATGTACCGACAACACGGTAAAGACTCACTGTGGCTCATCTGTCTTGGTTTTCAGCTTTGTACAGTTTACAGTGTTGGGATTAGATTCCAGTCCTTGCCTGGGCTAGGCGAGTGCTGTGTCACTGGAACCATGTCCTCAGGCCTTGGTTTTCTCAGAGTTTTTCTGTGTAGTCAATCCTCGATCTAAACTCATGCATCTCCTGCCCTAGCCTCCAGAGTGCTGAATAAAAGGATGCCCCCACCCAGAGCCCCCAGATCTTTCGTTCTTCTTTAAATTGAAATATTGGTGCCTGCAAAGAGCACCATCTACTCAGTTTTCATGAAATCAACTGTTATTAAAGTTATCCTAACGATATTAGTGTTTAAAACTGTAGTCAGTGTATGCATGGAGGGAGAGAAGAAGGGGTGTGGTTTTTCACTACTGTGATATATACCTAAGAAACCCAACTTAATAAAGGAAAGGTTTTATCTCAGAGGTCTATGATTATCTGGCTTCCTCAGCACAGAGCAAAGAGCATGACTGAGGAAAGCATTTTATATCAGGGCTTCTAGAAGGCAAAGGAAAGGTTATGGGAAGAAGGAACCGGGACCAAGCGCATCCCCAGAAATCCGTGTCCTCCAACTGGGCCTCACTTTCCACAGTCCCACCGCCTCTCAGTACAAAGCTGGAATCCATCAGTGACTGCATTTGCTCACTGAGCATCCTCGTGATCTAGCCATCTCAGCACTGCCCTCCAAGACACACTCTGATGTGAGCCTTACACATTTCCTGGGTATCATAGTTCCCAATTCCATCAGATTAACAACCAAGATTAAGAAGGTAGAGCCTCTGGAACCAATTCAGGTATAATGGTAGAAAAATATTGAGCAATGAGGAGACCTAAACACTCTCCTTTATAGGATGGGGATTGGGTTGTGGTTTTTGAAGGTAAGTAGGGAAAGATTGAGGGAGACAGAACAAAACAGGAGCCAGTAAAGAATATTTCAAAAATATGTAATCTATAGTTTCATTACAAACTTTTTATGTGGAGTTGGTTACTTGAACATGGAATTATCCTGTTCCTTGATATATCCAGATATCAAACATGATTTTTGATATGCTGTGGGATGAAGAAATATGAAAAAGAACATTACAAGGAAGTGTAATACACACAAACCAGCGAACACATGCATACACATGCATACATGCACACACATGACATATATACATACATGCACACACATATGCACACATGCACACACAGAGACATGCACATATGTATGCATGCACTCAAGCACACAATGCCCATTCCTTTTTCTTAATAAGACACTCCTGCTGAGGGCGATACAATGAATAACGACCATGAGGTTGCTTTGTATCAGTACAATAATTAAGAACTCCACAGAGAATTCAGTAAGAAAAATTATTAAATAAATGATTCAGAACCAGGGTTAGTGAGAAGGATCAGTTGGAGGAGTGTCTTCTTGAAATGTGCTGCCCAGGCTAAACACTGCACAGACCATCCTGGTGGCCTTCAGTTGTGTGTCACTTGGGAGGTGGAGATGGGCACATTAGAGGTCCAGAGTCATCCTCCGATACACAGTGATTCCTGAGGCTAGCCTGCAATACTTGACACCCTGTCACAAAAGCAAGTAAACAATAGCTAAATACATAACTAAATAAATACCCACAGAGTAAATATTTTCTCCTTATAGGAAAATTAAGTTTTCTTTTAAAATCTCAGTGAATCCCTTCACCTTCTCCCCATGTGTGAGGCATAAAGGATAAAAGCACAATCCATTTTGTGAAGTTTTGTTAGTGTCTAGGATGTGTTACTTAAGGTCTGTGCACCACCTTACCAGATTCCACACATAAGTTTTCAGTAAGCAGCCTTTGGGATTTTCTGTGGGAGTGATGCCATGGTCAGCTGGTTGGCTCCAGAGTGAACACAGAACCAGGCTCTGGCTGTGGCCAGGTATCCTAATGCTGTCATTCTGGTCATTGACCCTAGGAGATAACTGTGGCTCTTATGTTTGGGCAGGAAAATATGAAGCGAGAAATAAAATATTTACGAGAACTTGAAAGTGAAAAAACACAAAAGCATTTTGAAATTCTAAAGAACTTAGAAAATGAAATCTATGTAAACGACCAAAAGTTGACCCTTCTCGTCCTGGAAAATGAAAAATTAAGAGAAGTAAGTTCAAGAGAACTTCATGTTTACTAATGGTTCTGATTGGTCACAGGGGCCAACAGTATGCACATGAGAAAAGAGGAGAATAACTCTTGAAATGAGCTTTAGAAAGTTCTAGTCTCCAGACACCTGCACAATTCTCCCTATAAGACTACCACCAACTTCTAACACTAGAGATCGGCTCGGTCCAGGTTCAAACATTGCCCGAGAAGAATGATGCTGTCTGTATACATGCTTTTGTTCAACTTCATGGCTCTGCGGTCCATCTCCATGTGGTGTTAGTTATGATCTTTCATTCTGTGTAGTAGTCTACCATATGACTATAGTACTTATTTAGACAGTGATATTAGTGGGATTTTGGAGAATTTCTTTTGGCTATAAATAACCAGCCCTGTTTCTAAGCATATTCAAATATAATTGTTTTGATAGACAGAGATATTTCTGTTGAGTATAGATCCTAACTGGACCTGCAAAGTCACTAGGTGTCAATTACATTGAATAAGAGTAAGATCATTGTGAAAATTCTTTGGTCAAATTATATAAGCTTTACTTTTTTTTTTGTCAGATAAGGTTATCTCTCCCTAGAGCAGGGTTTTAGAAATAGCATCAAACACATGAGAAGGTAGGATTTATATGGTTTTCTGTCAGACAGTGCTATCTCCATAAAGCAATACTTTCAAAGAGTTGAGGGATTTCCAGAGGAATTTTGGTCACATAGGAATGTAGCTGGAAACATTCCAAAATTATTTGGCAAAACATCTTATCACGGTATGTTCAAGATGGGAATCAAACTCCATAAGGTGAGAAGCATGCCAAATTCCAGAAACAGGTTAAAGTAAGCCAACTGAAATTTAGCAGAATACAGAAATGAACTTATTCTCACCTTAGAACAAAATGGCTTCCATCTCTGAGATGAGATCAGGCTGGTCCCTCACAGGGTGTGCATCTTCTGTACCAGTGCAGAGGGCCAGGCTCACAAAGTACACTGAATGCCCTTTCCACAAGCAGTGTGTGAGAATTCTGACAGTTGCAACCTCACCTGTGTCAATGTCACATTAAGGAATGAAAACATAGACTTCCTCTTGGATTGGTTTGACCAAGAACAAGCCCAAATTTGGATTCTGTATTGTTTTCTCCAATGTCTTCTGTCTGTCTGTAGCCTGTCTCTAGCCTGTCTAGTGTGTGTGTGTGTGTGTGTGTGTGTGTGTGTGTGTGTGTGTGTGTCCTATGTCCCTGTTGCTTGTTTGATCTGTGGCTGTGCCCATCTCTAACAAAGAGCTTACTCTATATTAAACAACACAGAAAACACAGTATGGAAAAGAGATGAAGAATTCTTTACAGAAATCTTCAAGAGAATTTTTACATGAGAAGAAATTGCTTTGTTGACCCCAACTGGCCCAGAGTCGCAGTCAAAACCCCAAACAGATGTCTTCAACTTATAGTCACATGTCACTTCTGATATTTATGGGATATCTGTTTAGTTTATAGCTATTTTTAACCTGTTAGCTATTTTCAGAAAATGATTACCACAACACACACATACACACAAATATTATTCTAGGTCAAGGGCATGGAAGAGTACATAACTTAAGATTAAAGCTATGAATTTACTCTAGGTTGTAAAAGGCTGACTGTGTGGAAAGTCCAAGTCACTTTCCTAAAAGCAAGTTAAACTTAGACAGGCTGAGTGCCCAGTAGGACAGCAGAGTAAGAATCTGACTGTAAATGGTCTCAAGGCACGTTATTAATGTGGTGGTAAGGCCTGCAAAAAGGTTAGTCTCCTTGGCATCGGGAGATACTTTCAGAAAATGTGTCACCTCACTCATCCAACTGTCCCCTCTACATCCCTTGACAAAGAAATACCTAGTCATGCACTGTTGGGCTCTCGGATATCCTCATTTGTAAAATTTGTGTTCAAGCTTTTTTTGTCTGGTTAAAAAATTAAGTTGTCTGTACCATAAATTCTACAGCAAATGTCTGTTTATTTAACACCTAAAGTTACAACCTCAATTTATGGACATTAATTTTAGGGGTCATATCTCAAAAGAGTAAGTCTTCCCTGTTTATACTTAAGATTTACTCATTTTAATGTTTTAGAATGATGTGTTCAATAATTAAATCCATACTGACTTTAATGATAGAAACTGTTGAATCCAACAGTTTTTATTAAAACATAATTTCTATATTTCATAATCCATGGCTAGACAGTATAATATTCCCTTGTTTGAAAGATGTGTGTTAGAGTCTGTCACTCATTGGAGACTCTCCTTAGTGTCTCACAGGGTGAATGTTGCTTCTTTGTAAACTGAGAGATGAAAGAAAGTGTATTTTTAATGGCCTCCCCCCACCTGTAAAAACCTCAAAGTTAGGGCCAGCATCAATGTCCCAAGAGTTGTGAGACTTAGTTTCGTTCAACGCTCATAATAATTTCAAAAATCAGATAATATACTATGTACCGGTTTATTTCTGTCTGTTAAATGTCAGGGGTTAGCCCACCAACCTCACATGCCTTGTTTGGAAAGACTAAAACAGTAGTGTAAGAGCTGAAAGTTTTCGGAAGGATGCATATACCCTGCAGAGCTTTGGCTGCCTCTGTAACCCTCATCCGTGCAACACATCATGCTGCCAGCCTTTGATAAAAACTTGGGAGGAACTTTATCCACCCATTGAAGTGTCCCATTAGCCTCTTCTCATAGAGAGACAATATCTAACCTTTACTAAAAGGACAAGAATTTCTGCTGCTACATTTTTACACAAGGAATGCTTTTCTTGTGGCTATGAAGCCTTTGGGCAGAAGATCTTTTAACTTCTTATTGTGTCAAGTCTTATCCAAAACACTGTGTTCACTTATTTGGCTGCTGAAAGAGTAAGATGGCAGGACCCTTTCTCCTCTCTTGAATGGACATCATCACGGTAGAACAGTCAGTGGCATCATGAAGCATCATTATACATTGATGAATGACTGCATAGACATTTCTCTAACTCAGTGCAGACAGCAGGTGCTGAGCAGTCACATCTCTTTCCTTTCCAGTATCTTGCCTACCTGAAGAAACAAACTCAAGTATATTCGTCAAAGCAAGTAGTAACCGTACAGAACTCAGGTGACCTCTCTTGGCAACTGATAGCTCAGCACTGTAAGTAAAACTCTCCCCAAACAATTTTGTTCTTTTTCAAATCAGTATCATTAATTTGCATAATAATCTATCTTAAATTAAGGTCAATGAAGTTTGAGAACTATACATACATTGGCGGCCACTGCCACCACAGCCAAGTGTACAACATCTTCATGACAGCATCTAACCACAGTTTAAGTCTGAACTGCCCTTCACAGGCTCCTGCTTTGAGTTTGTGGTCCTACTAGAAGGGATGTAGCACCTCTGGGAGGTGAAACCCCGGATGATGAAAGTAGGTCCTTAGGACCAGGGCTGTATAGGTTGTAGCTATCCCTGATTCCGTCCTGTGTTCTCTGCTTCCCGAGCTACCTCTCTACCACACAATCCCATCACCACAGACAGCTGCTGCATTGCATCACAGCAAACCAAGAGCCACTGAAGCTGTAGGTTTACATTGCCCCCTTCCTTAAGTTCCTTTTGTCAGGTATTCACTGCCACCTGCCCCTTTCCAGTTGATCTTACATCCCCCCCTCCAGTCTCTGGAAGCCACCCAGATGACTCCTAACACTAATAATTAAACAAAAAGAAGTGTCACGGAGTGTAAACTTCCCCTCCTGGCTTCTCTGATCCTACAAAACGGATTTTTATGATTCCTTCATGAATCCAGGTGTGGATGCTGACACCTATAATCCCAGCACTTAGAAGGCCAAAACAGAGAGTGTAGTGTGAGTTAAAACACCACTCTGGATTACAGAGTAAGTTCTATGTCAGACTGTAGAGTTGTAACCTGTCTGACAGCAACATCAAACACACACACACACACACACACACACACGCTTTCTTGAGCCCCAGGCTGCCTCCCCTCTGGCGCAGTGCAGCTGTATGGGCTACACACATCATCTGCTCAGCAGCCGAACAAGGACATTTGCCTTGTTCTTCACGTGTCAGAAGTAAAGCAACTAGGGACATTCATTTGGAAGCATTTTTGTGGATTTTTAAAAATGATTTCTTAGGCATTTCTTAGAAATGAGATGGCTGGGCTGCATGGTCAGTGTCTGAGTACCTTTTAAGAAACAGCTAGTTTGCCATTGCTGTTCAAATTTCTCATCCAACTAGTGATGTGGAAGTTATCCTGCTGCTCTAGATCCTCACCAACACTTGAAAAACTGAGGCCATTAAAAGCATTGACATTTAGCCATTTGCATAAGTGTAGGATGGAATGGTAGTATGGTTTTGGTCTGCCTTTCTCTGCCATGGCCATCAGTTCATGTGGTTCTCAACTGTCTCAAAATCATCTTTTTTGAACCGTCTTGAACCAGTGAAGTATTTTGGTATAATATCTCAAAGTGGGGCTGGATAGACGGTTGAATAGCTATGAGCATTTGCCACTCTTTCAGAGGACTGGAGTTAAGTTTCTAGCACCCATATCAGGAAGTTTGAAGCTGCCTGTAACTCCAGCTTTAAGAGATCTGATACATTCTCTTGGCTCCCTTGGGTGTCCATACATGTGACTTTTGCTTATACATAATACATACATACATACATGCATACATACATACATACATACATACATACACATACATAAAAATTAGATAGATAGATAGATAGATAGATAGATAGATAGATAGATAGATAG
>NW_021604585.1:1740364-1776314 GCF_004785775.1 Grammomys surdaster | reverse complement strand
TAGATAGATAGATAGATAGATAGATAGATAGATAGATAGATAGATAGATAGACAGAGACGGAGATAGAGAGAGATAGAGATATCCTAACAAATATCACAAAGTTAGCAGCTTAGGGCAAAGAGTTTTCTTGGCTCATGAACTGGTGATGTGATCACACCTTGGATACAGCCTGCCTATTCCATGGAACATCCAGCAACTGAGAGCTTAGACCCTCCAAACACCCACCTGTTCCTACGTCTGAAGTTGATGTGGCTCTCAGATGTGCCTCGGGGAAACTGTTGGCCAGAACACAGCCTCATGATCTCCACACATAACTACTGGGCTCCAGGGAGAGTATCCCAGGAGAACAGAGTAGACGCTTATGGCATTGATATGACCTAGTCTTAGAAGTCAGAGTATTACGTCCACATGATTCTCAGGTTAAGGTAACTGTTCTACCAGGAGGGGATGCTGTCGGCACCAGGAGGCAAGAGGCCAGAGTAAGCAGTTGCAGTGCAGAGCCTTCTTTGGAATTTGTGATCTGCTAAGTGTGCACTCAAATTTCTTACTCATTGTCTTAGTGCTCTTATCATTGAGCTGAGGTTTTCATGTACTCTGGAATTTAGTTCTCTTTCTATCTGAGGTTTGACTTAGGGTCTTTAGATTAATGTTTTGCTATAAGGTCAAGATGAAATATAATTTCTCTCTCTCTCTCTCTCTCTCTCTCTCTCTCTCTCTCTTTTCTTTTTTCCTTCCTCCCTCCCTCCCCCTCTCTTTCTTCCTCCCTCCCTCCCTCCCCCCTTTCTCTGTGTCATTCTGGAAGTAGAAACTCTTAGAAAAAAATAGTTTTAGTAACTATTGCATTTGCATATTTCAGCACAGTATTCAGATCTTCTGACAGAATTTCAGATCGTAATTAAGGTGAGGGTTCTTTCTGCATTGTTTTGTATATCATGTCTCCAAAAGAATTTATCTTACCATTTAAAAGTAAGTGTGTGTGTGTGTGTGTGTGTGTGTGTTTGCATGTGCATGTAAGGGGTATGTACTCATGTACATATGGACAGAATTGTTAAAATGCCAAAGGATGACAGGGTGGTGTTCCCATCACATCTGCTGTGCCAAACATTACCAATCCTTTCAGAAACTATCTTCTTAAAGTCACACTCAGTGTCACGGGCAGGCAGTTCCTCCCTCTGACCTTCTCTGCTTCTTCCTCTTCCCTCTCTTTCCTTTCCTTCTTTGTTTTTGGAAGCTCACATACAACACATCTGGTTTTCAGACTGTGCTGTGGGCTCTAGGCTCACCCTATTTTACCAGCTGTTCAGCCCCTCCATCCCCTCTTCACTGTAGGTAGGAGAGAAATCAGGTAGTTCCCTCTGAATCCTGCCTCTTCATAGTCCTAAAAGTTACTTTGTGTGTCTAATAACAATTTTTCATAGATAACATTATTTCTGGAAACAATCTACTCAGAATGTTCCTCATTTCGCTGTATTTTATATCTGCATACCCCAAATGCCATCCCTTTAAGGAACTGGTGGATGCTGGAGAAGATACTTTGCAAGAAATTAAGTCTCTGGTATCGAAGCTGCAGTACAGGGATGAGAAGATTGAGTCCATTAGCACCTGGCTACTTGAGGGAATTGGAAGGCTTCGTCATCTAATGGAAGAAGAGTCACCGTCTAGCCTTAGTAAAGAGGACCTTCAGAAGCTGGGTAAGGTAGTACTTCTGGCTGCCTTGTAGTAGCTAGTGACATCAAAATAAGTGGGTCCTCAGGGACTTGTCATCAAAGGAAGGAGGACAGTACACTCTGGTGTTGGACCTTCCACCAAACACCCTTCTCGTTTTGGGTCGAGTTTGTCAGAACAGCTCGTCAAGTCTTCCTTTCACTTGATAACATTTCAAGAGAACTAAATTTTCTTCATGGTTAAAAAAAGAAACTAGATAATTTGTTTTTGAGATGGGATCTTAACATGGAGTCTAGTTTGGCGGTAACTCAGAATCTTCCTGACTGACTCCCTGAGTGCTGGCTTTACAGGGATTCAGAAACATTCTTTGTTGGAAAAAAAAACATTAAAGTCCTGCATTTGGGGGCTTGAGAGATGGCTCAGCGTTTAAAGCACTTGTTGATGCTACAAGAGGACCTGGGTTCGATTCCTAGTGTCCAAATAATGACTTATAACAGTCCTAACTCCCAGTCCAGTTCCAGGCATTTCTTGGCTCTTCTGGCCTCCATGGCTGCCGGGCACTCACATGGTATAAGTACATGCAGGCAAAACATTCATAGATACAAAAGTAAATACATTTAAAGGTAATAAACTCCTTAAATTCTTAAACAGACAAAAACACTAAATATCATTTCACCTCTTCTTCCTAAGCTTAATTTGGAATTAAAATCAGAAATCGCCTTCTCTGAAAAACAACTCTCTCTGAGTGTTTCTGAGACGTGAATGGCTAGTGTACCCTCTTACCTGTGCTACACTCTCAACCCCTGTGGCTGTGTCACATTAGACCCGCCCCAAACTCTGTCCAAGATAGGGATGCCGTGAGAAATGGAGGGAACCATTCTCAACCAGATATAGCCTAGAACACCCAGTGAAAGAGCCACTGGAGCAGAAGGGACAGTAGGAAACATCTGGAAGGAGGAAGAAGGGGCTGAAGAGGACAGAAGGAGTAGTGGAAGGAAAGCAACACAGCCCAGCAAGGGTATAGTTCTGTGAGGTCATTTGGGTTGAATGATTACACTGCTCGTGTATAAAGGCAGGATGCAGGAAGAGAAATGGGATAGAAGTAAAGTGGACCAAAGTACCAGGGCCGGAAAGCATCCCAGTACTGGGTGTAGCCTGTATTCTGGAGGCTTCCTGGTTAAGGTCCGGTGTTTCAGCAGCCAGTGAGGGGTATTGTGAGTCAGCTGCTGAAAGCTGTTTATCTACAGTCCTGGGGGAGCCTGATGAAGCTCACTGACCACATGTCCGTGGTTCCCGACTACCTGACTGCTCATTGCAGTTCCCTGACTAGGAACAAACACTGCAGCTAAAGCAGAATCCAAGCGGTCACTCATCCACAAGTGTCACGCAGCTCACAAGGGTTCATTTGTCTCCTGACTACATCACGGCACTTGTTCAGCTGTAATCAAAAGCTTGCATGTTAAAAATTGTCTATAATGTGGGTTCTAGACCATGGGTTTCTAGCCCTTGAATAATACATAGTAAAACAACCAATGGTCTCCAAAAATCAACACTCACTTAGGAAGCAAATATTAAGAATTCTGTTTATATTTGATGTGGTTATCCTTTAAAATGTGTGCTTTTGACTGTGTTTAGCATTTTTAACCCTATCAATATATCAATATATCAATATATAAGTAGCTAATAGGGGCTTATGGTTCAAGGTAGTGGGTAACATAAGCTGGAGACCACTGGCCTTCCTATCTTGTGGTAAAAAATGTCTTTCTAAGCAGGGCATAGAAGCATACACCTTTAATCCCAGCACTTGGAAGGCAGAGGTAGGTGGATCTCTGTGAATTCGAGGCCAGTCTGGACTATATAGTGAGTTCTAGGACAATGAGAGCTATATAGTGAGACATCCATCTTGAAAAAGCTACAACAACAAAAAAGTCTTTCTGGCTGTCATCGGTATTTTGAGGAAAGCATATAGGCTGGCAGGAAGTGTAGTGGAAATGCCTGCTGCTACTTTTGGTTTTGAACTCCTTCATACATATATATATATATATATATATATATATATATATATACCCTATATTGTTAGATAGTTGGAAAAACCCAAAAGAACACTAGCATTCCATGTCATTGTTCCACGTGAGGTCCCATTTCCACACCTCTGCAATTCTATAGAAACCCAGCCATGTTCATTCACAGACTACAGATGCTTGTGTTTTTATAGTACAAATGACAGAGTAGCTGTGACACGGGCCATGTGACCCACCAAGTCAAGAACATTCACTACCTGAATCTATACAGAAAACATTTAAAAGTAGCATGTTGACACTGGCCTGAGAGCTTCTCTTGGCAAAGCCTAAGCTCACACAGGTTGAGACAGGGAAAATGGAAGGTCATTTTGTCTCCAGCCCACACAGTGGTGAACACCTACAGTGAAATAAAACAAAAACTGGATTTTCATTGACAATGAAGACTATTATGGAAGAATATGTTTAGGACAGATCGTTTTCACAAGTCAGTAGAATACCAAGTGACAAGACTATGATTTAAAGCACCATATCTGGGGCTGGAGAAATGTCACTGTTAAAAGCCCTTGCTGCTTTTGCAGCTGACCCACATTTTGGCTCCCAGCATCAGGAGTTGGAGGCTCTGAAGAGTGGGAAGCTGAGCTGAGCTCTGGGGGTGGACCGCTGGCTTGCCATAGCTCTGCCCATGTCAGCTCCTGGGCACAGGGCAGAATATGGGCTTTGAAGCCAGGTGGGGTTGTACTCCTGCTGTTCATGCCCTTTCTCACTCTTCCTGGTTGTAAAGTTAGAGAAACAACAAAGGGCAGTTAAAAATATCAATCCTGTATTGACTGTTCATCGGGTGTCTGGAATCTCCCACTGTCCAAGGGAAGCGAGTACCACTTGGCCCTTGACTTACTCCACCACCTTACAGCCATGATGTCTCTGACTTCTGAATTGCAGGCATATTTCTTGAAGCCCTGGACTGCTTCCAGTTCTGCAGCCCTCTGCTGCCCACTGTTGGACATAACACGTCACTACAGCCCTTCAGGTCCTGGCCTCCTCCACACCCGTTACACTAGCCTCATTACTGTACTGAGTATCCCTGGGCAAGAGAAGAGGCGGTACCTCCTGGAGATACAGGGGCAGAAACAAAGCTCTCTTATTGAATGTTGAAAGCACATAGAAAAGTCAGAGACGGGTGCAGACGGGAGCTGCCCAAGAGCCCCAAGTACAATTGGAAAGAGGAATGAGTAGGTTATCAGAATGCTAAATGCCAGAACTCACCTGAAAACTGTCAATTAACTTTGTACCTTTTCAGTTTTATAAGAAGAAATGCACATATACCTAAAGCAAACAGCAACAGTACAGATTACTTTTAAATTATTAAAAATGTTTTGGGCCAAAGGGATGGCCCAGTGGGTAGAGGTCTTTAGCCACAGGCCTGGTGGACACCTGTGTCCAATTCCTGAGACCTATGTATGCCCATACAAGTTGTCCTCCAAACCCTGTATGCCATGTGCTATACTCACTGACCCCTCACATACTCTCACACACACATACCTACATGCACGTGCACACACACGTGCGCGCACACGCACACACACACCCACACACACAGCAATTACAACTTTTAAAAGAACTTTTTTCATAATCTTTTCCTTAATTTCAAGTCAGAATGAAGATGAATTTAAATATACTCACAATCCTTTCTTGTATTTGTGTTTTTAAATCAGCATTCAGAGTAACAAGCTTCTGTGTGCCATTTCTAGACATAACTAGTTTTGCCCAAACCTCCATACTCATATGCTCCACTTTCCCATCTCCAAGACCCGCCCTCCCCATGTGTACCCTTCTCCCCTGCTCACTCCGTCCACACAGGGTGTAATCATTTCCACCCTCACATTACATGTGTTTCCTCTAGGCTCCCACTTCCCACCTTTGCGGCCTCTCCACCTTCTACGGGCCCCTTTCTAGTTTGCTGTCATCTCTTCACACCCACTCACTCCCGCATGAAATGCACATTTAGAAAAGCTAAAGGCTTGGGACCTGCACAGAAGGTCATGTCGCGTTTGATTTTCCAAGCCTGTAACCCCACTTACTATTTCCACTTTCACTCATTTTCCTACAAATCTTATAATTTCTTTTTTCTCTCTGGTAGAATAAGATTCAACTGCATGCACAACCCACATTCTCATCAGTCATCCATAAATAAATGTCTCGGCTGATTCCGTTCCTTCCTGTGATACAGCAGCAGTCACTGCAGATGTGCACATAGTTCTCCGGTAGGCTATGGAGCAGTACAGCTGAGTCACATGGCAGTTCTGCTTTTAAACACACATATTGGCCATTTGCATTTCTTTTAAGAACTATCTGTTCAGTTAAAATTCCAACTCTGTTGAGCATTCAGTTACACACGGAGTGTTTTGTATTGATCAAATAATACATTCCTTGCAGAAGACCTCTGTAGATCATAGTGTGTTTTAAAGACTGAAAAAAAATTTCTTAGCATTGTCAAAGCTGGCTTTTCATCTTATAATGGAAAAGCAATTCAATGCTATTATGACCATTTTGATCATTTAATTCTGAAAAAAAACTACTTTTAATTTTATAGTTATAGCAAAATTAACATTACAGACAGAAAAGTAAAGTGAAATCATTTGTTGAATAATTGTCAAAAGGTATCTTGAAAACCCCACTGTGCAAGCCCTGCCCCAGGAGGCTGAGGCAGTCTGGATCCAGAAGCTCAAGATCACCCAGGCTACGTAACAAGACTGTCTTGGGAAAGGCAAGCCTAACCAAACCAAACCAGAAATGTCTCTTGGAAAAACTGAACTCTAGATAAGGAAGACCTTTAAGCCAGGGATTCTCAACATTCCACATGGAGGTTGGAAGGAAAAAAAAAAAAAAAACCTTGAGGCTACATCCTAGACCAGCTGATTATGAGTAATCCTGGCGTGAAGTCAAGCCTGTTTTGTTTTTGAAATTTCTACATGGTTTCAGTGAGCAGCCAAGTCCTTTAAACTCATAGTTTTGAATAAATATGTTGTTAAACTCATCAGGAAATCCAAATTAAGAGAATATTTTGCCTTTCAGATTATTCAGGTCTGAATAGCAAATTACTCTAGCCCACAGCAGTAAAAATTGCAATGAAAGCTGACCTAGGATGAGAGCCATTTTTAATAATTAACTAATTAATTAATTAATAGCCCCGGATATCCTGAAGCTTGCTCAGTAGAACAAGGCTGGCCTCGAACTCACAGATCCACCTGCCTCTGCCTCCTGTTTTGCATATTTTTAATGAACACATTTTATCAAACTTTACTAACATGAACAATTAGTGTGGCTATGTCGATAACTTTGTTTCCATAAAGCAGATTGTAAATAGCAGACATTGAGTATCCCTAACAATCTCTGCCTTTGCAGAATTGTAATCTTTTTTTTTTTTTTATGACTTCTCTTATACATACTTCTTTGCTAGGATACAGGATACAGAAAGGTAACTGTCCAAACCATTTCAGATGCAGTAGGCTCAGAGATGGCACATTAGACAAGTCACCTCTCATGTATGGACCCTTGGAGCAACTCAGCATTTTAATAATCATTAATAACCACAAAACCCAAATTTTTTTCTTACAGGAAAGAAGCAAAAGACTCAAAAAGTTCGTTTTTCCCCATCCGATCATGCTAGGAGAAATACATTAAGCCGGAACTGCAAAATGTTAAAGAAACAACCGAGAAGCCAGGAGAAGCCCAGGTCATGTGAGTGCTCCTAAGTCTGTGTTTTTCAGGATCAATAGAAGTCTTCAGAGTTGCCATGAGCAGATTCTGGGACTAACCTTTCAAACCACAAATGGATACACATGGCCAGATTATTAGGCTAAGGGTTCTTTTTGTTTGTTTGTTTGTTTCCATGGTTATAACATGAGTCTCTCCAAGCCTTCAGAATATGAACATGATAGCTTACCCATACAAAACCAGCCACAGGGACCTTCTATATTTCATATTTCATTTCTATCTCAGAGACTTCCAGTTATAAGATCCTGACTCAGAAATGTCATGACTGGAAAAAAGTCTCAGGAGCGATACAGTGTGGCCTATGTATCTTGTTTTAAGAAATAGAATATGAAAGAATGGGAGTGAATGTATTTATTTAGTAGACCAAAGAAATATGACTTAACATTAATAATTATCAGAACATTGAGTTATTTTACAGCTAAACACTTTGTTTTCCTCTTTACAGGAACAATAATCTGAACATGTCTTCAACCAAACTGTCTCTAAACAGAAAGTTTGCTATATAAATTATGCTTTATTTTTGTAATATTACTAAACACTGTATTGGTAAAAATAAATAGCCATTGACAAAGACATCCTTTGTTTCCGTTTTTGCCATCACACTCCATAAGCACGTTTGCCTTTGTAATTCCTTATAGGTAAAAAGCCAAATGTCCAGACAACAGAGACATAATGACGCCACAGCAAAGGAGTTCAGAATAGACTTGTTAAAGGGTTTTCACAAAAAGCAGGGAGACACCATTGGACAGGTGTACAGAAACATGGCCGTGCTCCAAAGAGCACTTACAACTGCCTGTTGGTGCTTCCGGTGTGACAGTTAAGATATGTGTAGCACAGGAACATGAGGCCATGTAATTCCAAGGAACCACAAGGTCTGATAAATCAAAAGATAAAACACAAGCATTAAAATATCTGGAGAATCTTCTTCCCATATATGAAAGAATGCTATTAATACATTTTAAATTCTTCTATACTTTTTTTTTAATTAAGAATACTTTTGGGGATTTTTTTTTTTTTTTTTTGGCATTTGGCATTCAGTGTCCATTGGCCCCTTCTGAGAGTATCCGTGATGGTTCAGTAAATTTTGCAGTGAACAAGTAAAACAGAGCTGGTGTAGGTACCAAAGCCAAAAGCGGAAGGTCGTGTTCGAGCCGGTCCACTCTGGAGATAGAGACTATTCCATAGGCGTGCAGTAGCCAGTGGCTGAAGAGGACAATGAGTCTTTTCTTCCTGACCAGAAGATCATAGCAGTTCTATGTGATCATCGTGGAAAAGAAAAGAGAAGCACAGATCAGCATACCTGTAAACCACTGGTCTCTACACACTCATGGCTTAGACTCTGAATGCTTGAGCTAAAAAGGACTTGAGAATGGCCCCAATCACCCGGTCTAGCCACCACGCTGTCCACACATTCACACAGGTCCTCAGCAGCCACACTTGGCCTGGATCCCTTCCCTGGGTCCTCGTCCACATCACCATTTACTCGGGGAACATAAGCTTCTTTAGACAGACATGAACTAGAAGAGGAAGCACACAGGGCATGCTCTCTCCACCCAGTTCCATAAACCTCACTTCCTGACTCTGAGGTCTCCAGTATCTGTTGTCTGAATACACTCAAGACAACAGAAACAGCTCATTTATTATCTGATTCTCTTTCAACCTTCAGTGCCATGTGATAACATGGAAAAGTTTAAAGGATAAAATCAATAGAAAAGCAGTGTCTAAATGTTCTAGTAAACACTGTGATGGAGAATGTTCGGTGGGTTACTCTTCAACTCTCCTTCCTATGTCAATCACTCACAGGCTCCTCTAGCCCTGGACTGTCTGTCTCAGGATTCAGAGCCCTGTTTATAACTCCTGAGTACAGAGCTAACTGAAAGATACAAACATCTTACAGAGCAGACATACTCAGGGGCAGAGAACTAAAAGAGTTTCAAGATCTAGAAAAGCAGTATTCATTTGTCACTATGCATACTTTATTCAAATAATCTAACGCACCTTGATCTTTTCCTGGTTGATGAAAAGTCAAAATCAATTTCCTATCTTCTCTAATTAATCCAGGGCAATGCTGATAACCATTACACAGGAGCAATAAGCTGTCTACAACAGGGAAGGCTGAATAACCACCATGAAAGTATTCCATTCAGTTCCTTCCTTATTTACCTAAGGTATGGCCACACCTCAAGCTGTCACCAATGTATTAGAAACAGTGGTGCCAACAGCCATCTACCGAGAGTTAACATGTTTTCTTTGGCTGCCCTTTTGAATATAAGAAGTGTGAGAACACACACGTCGAATGCCATGTGCAGCAGATACACTGCAGCACACCTGGGAAGGGTCTAAGCCTTGGTCCTTAGATCCTTGGGAGTTCTACCCCAGATAGAACCTTCTAATTAGACCTGTTGACGGGTTTAATGGAAATAACGAGGTAAATGTGCTATCTTAAGATGAATAGGAGTTGAGAGTCACGTAATCCAAAAGAAAATTGCAGAAGAGATGCCCCAAACTGCCCACTGACTAAGTCTCATGAATACATTTGTCCTAGTTAGGGGTGTCAAATATAACGTTACTTCTCATCAGTTCCTCAGACTGTTAACTGCTTAATACTTTAGTTCCTTAAAAATAAAATATTAAAAAATGTGACGGTTAGGGTTAGAGGCTGTTCCACTTTTACAACAATTATGTTAAATCATTTCTCTTCCTCTTGTTGAGTCAGAGCACTGACTACTTCCCGAATTTCCCAAGGAAAGATGCAATGCAGCCCATACAACCTCTCATAAAATTAACTAAGGAGATGCAGGTAACATCAATTAGCCAAGAACCACTGAACCAGTTAGTATACCTTACCATATCACATGTATTATTCCATTCAATTGTCAATTTTGTTTAAAAACAAAAACTAAACTATAACAAAGGAAAACCAATTTCCTACCTCTATTTCTGAAGCAGACATGTACACAGCCAGGGTGACCAGAGATAACACTAAAATAATGTACGGGAAGGCGTAATCTGGAAAAGAGACAGACATCAGAAACTGATCATCAGCTAGGACACCGCTCTTCTGGATTCCTTCTCAGCCAGTCTGGGACTTGAGTCCCATTCCCGAGATGGGATTGACAGCCAGTTCTTCATGGATTACAATATTTGTGGCCTTGTAGCAGCTTTGCTGCTGAACTCATATCAGTAAGATATGAGTGTCATACCAGTTTTACATGGTAACAAGTTTGCTTTTTCAATTTTTTTCTCAATCTCTTAAAAATGTAAATCTAACTTTTGTCACCGATCAATAGCTAAGAGATTTGAGGCAGCTGAAGGATTCGTTGAAAAATATTAACTTCTCTCCCACATAGCTAGATCGCTACGAGTAGCTACGTGCCAAACAAGAGAACTGAGGAACACTCAGTTCCCTGTGCTTCACGGTCCTGAAAAGGGACCTTGGTTGAGAAGACTAACCAGGAAAGTAACTCAGCTTTCATTATCTTTAGAAAAGTCCATTTATCATAAAACTTTTTAGTTAATTCTTTGGTATTCTTCCTGTCAAAATTCTGGAAATTTCTATGTCAAATGCAGTACAGTAATAATATCTTGGGTAAGTCTTCCCTACAAGACGCTGCCACTTTCCTATCCTACTATGTCAACATTTATAGCACACAAAACGGGCAAATTGAGAAAAAAATACCTTGAATTACTTTGACACAATTATTTTAAAATAACTTCAGTTTATAAAACCTGCAATTATTCTACAAAGCACCTTTGGAACAAGTGGAAATGTTTGTTAGGAGGTGGTGGCCAGAAGCCTCAATTACCAACAGGCCTGTTCAGCTTAGTTTAGAACTGAGTTAATAATATCTAGAACTTTTTATGTTACTGACTGGGTCCTCAATCAGTCACCATAAAACAACAACAACAAAAACTCATTCAGTTAACTTACAGCTAAATAACACTGCTAACCATATAAAGTTATGACCTGGTAAGAAAACCCAAACTTCCAGGCAGCAGACAGGTACTACTTGGCTAGACAGAAGACTAAGAGCGGTCCTTAAATTCTAGGATGTAAAACCACCTGAGATCTTGTGTCCCTGGGTCTGGGCCTGGAGATGAGCATGTTCTTCCGGTGGGTCAGATGTAGATCACACAGAAACACTGGTTGAAGATATCTAAGCCAGAAGCTTGCTGCTGCCCTCTCACGACCATCCTCAGGCCTCCTTTCCCTAGGCCACTAATCCCCAGCATCTTAAACTACCAGAAGTTGCCCAATGTATTTTGTTCACGTTTGCTATATTTCCTCAAAAAAATTACTTATCTTCTTCCAAAATCATACATTTGCTATGAGCCCTCTGTGACTAACATAGCAACCTGTAAACAAATAGTAACCACTTGATCATCCCCCCAAATATGAGTGGAGTCTTGTTAGCAAAATGTGTGGAAAGGCCGATTTTCAGTCTAACATGTCTCTAAGGAAGTTACTTCTGTTATGTTACCTGATTTTTTGCAATAGCTGTGATTTACGAAGCAATGCTATCCGGCCGAGTTAAGATCCCAAACCTTCCCCTGATTCCATAGCTCTCCCCTTTCTTCTGTCTCCAAAGAGCACCAAAAAGTTAGGCCAGAGGAATTAGACACTTACTTGTAACTTTACGTTTGAATTTGTATATTTTAATTTCAGGACAAAACGAAACAAAAGCAGTATACAGCACCCAACCCTGCTCTCAGGTGAAGGTGATTTTCTGGCCTTTGACACACAAAGACCGAAGAGAACACCAGACAATAGCAGAGGGATCCTTGTGGGCCAGGACCACTGAGGCTTCCGAGGAGCCATGAGGAAGCTATAGAGGGCCAGCCAGGCTTCCCAGGGGGACCCCGATCTGCTTCTACTGAGACACCTCCTCACATGGAAGCTCACCATGCTCAGACAGAGTATGCATCAGCATCAGCAGTGCCACGCTGCTCTGCTGTTACCTCACTTCATCATGGATGGGTTAGGCTGGAAGGGTGTGGGGGATCCTCATGCCAGAAACCAGAATCAAGCAGAGCAGCTTCTAACAGCAGTGCCCTGGGTCCTTGATATCCTTGTGAGCCTTAGCCTTGTACCACAGGGTCTGCACAATGGGATGGTTAGGACTGATCACCAGATGCCCTCTGACTGACAAACAGTCCACTACAGAGCTGTCTCAAAGAACCTGGGCCTTCATGGCCTGAAGGCGATCATTAATACAGCAGGATGAAGACACAAGCCTATCAGAGACTATCACCTCCTCAACCTTCTTATCCAAGACAGCCTCCATGAGTGTGTAGACGTTCTCAAACTCCACCTGTTCTCCTCTGGTAGTTCCTCATGCTCTGTGGCCATGGAGACCAGGCTTTTCCCATCAAACTCCTTGAGCGGCTGCATCCAGTGCTCGCCAATGAGGCTGTCACATAAACATCCATTTTTGTTCTCAAGATTTGCCCAGCTCCTCTCTGCTCTCACCAGAGTACAGAGTTTCCTTCATGCGAGACATTTGCTGACAGAGAAGCCATCTCCAGACTGAGAGATGTGACAGACAGCTCAGCAGCTCAGCAAGGCATCACTGCTTAGTAGAGCCTACAGGGACTGCAAGCCTTAGATTCTTAGGAGAAAGCCTCCCAGAATCACTTATGACTCTCTTTGTTTTCTGTCAGCTCAGAGAAGACCTCATGGCACTTCCATACAATGCTTTTGTGGAAACATTTTTGCTCTGTTGGAGGACCTTGGAAGATACTGAGGGGCAACCCTCAGTCAACAGTGCCACAGATGTAACTGGGGTATTTGGGCGTTGGCTCATCGCAGCTATCCATGTACTACACGGTGAACAGAGTTCAGTGTTATTGACTTCTTATTCTCAAAGAGATCAAAAGAAGCTTGCCAAGGGATCAAGGGCAACACCCTGGACTCCATCCCAATTCCAGACAAGTGCTTGCTTGCCAGCCTTCCCACGTATTAGAGAGGCTCTCACAGAAGCGACCATATTCCTCCTGAGGGATGTCATCAGACTCTGCTCTAAATGGGCTTTGTCTTTCCTGGTTAATGTATTCATTGAGTTTCTCTTGTTTCTTTTTCTTATCCTTAGTGCTGTCACCCTTGGCTGACCTTAGTCTGAGGCTTCTCTTCACTTCCTTCTCTTCCTCTATTTTGTCTTCTACCTTCCCATCACTCACGTGATCTCCTCTTTCTTCTCCAGACAGAGGAAAACAGAGTAACTGTTAACTGTTGTGCTGGCTGGTTTTGTGTCAACTTGACACAAGCTGGAGTTATCACGGAGAAAGGAGACTCTCTTAGGAAATGCCTCCATGAGATCCAGCTGTAAGGCATTTTCTCAGTTAGTGATCAAGGATAGGAGGGCCCATTGTGGGTGGTGCCATCCCAGGGCTGGTAGTCCTGGGTTCTGTAAGAAAGCAAGCTGAGCAAGCCAGGGGGAGCAAGTCAGTAAGTAACATCCCTCCATGGCCTCTGCATCAGTTCCTGCTTCCTGCTCTGTGTGAGTTCCTGTCCTGACTTCCTTTGGTGATGAACAGCAAGGTGGAAGTGTAAGCTGAATAAACCCTTTCCTCCCCAACTTGCTTCTTGGTCCTGATGTTTGTGCAGGAATAGAAATCCTGACTCAGACAGCCGTGTTCCTTACTGCTTCCTTGACTCATCTCTAAGTATTCCGTTTGGGCTTCTTTGAGGCAGATCATTCTCATACTCCAACCATGAGTTCACCCTGGTCTACACAGTCAGTGAAGGCTCCAACAGCACAGAACTCCCAGGCAGGCTGCTCCATCAGCATTGTGCTTTGTGACAAAGACAAAGACATCTTTGCCATGAGATAGGAAGAACAACATCCAACAACAAACGGTCCAATCATGAACATATCTACAACAGCCTGAGAGCTTCCTTGAGTGTTTCAGTCAGACTTAGCAATGTTTCACAATTATCAGTAAGCTCAACCTTGGGCACACTGATGCCTGAGTCCACTGGAGTCAGAGTGTCTTCCTACAGGTTGGGAATGTCAATTTTCAGCTCTTTATTGCTGCCCAACTTGGAAGGGTCTATCAGGTTCTCTTAGTGAATCTTGTCCAAGGATCAGAAACATGAAAGATCCTGAAGGAAAATTTCTTTGTTGGGATGGAAGTATTGATTCTAGAAGACATGAGTTGGGTAGTATTTTCCCAACAAGCAACATCTCTCCCTCCTGCCCTGCATGGTGCACTTCCTCAAGCTTCCTGAGGAAGGGGCTGAAGTACTATAAAGCAGGGTGGGCCTAGACCATCTGTGACTCAATCACAGGCACCTAAACACTGAGAGAGTGACTCAAAAGTGACTGGGGGACAACACTTGGACAGTCCCTCCAAACACCTACTATACATTACTACCTACGACCTCCTGAAGATTCTGAATACTTAAATTCACTTTTCCCAATCTACGTATTTCCACTAAATACTGCTTATCCATCTATCAGTTAAAGACAAGGCTACTTTACCATATTTTCAGTTCATCCCCAAACCTTTGTTTAATTTGTTCTTTGTTTTAGTAATTCCTGCCTTTGAAATGGGTCCACATCCCTAGAATTCCACTGTGAGACAGGCAGGCAGGCTCAGTGTACTTCTGGTATTTCCAAGCAGATCTCCAGCCTGTCTCCTCTGACAATCCACTGCTATTAATCCATCAAGCTACCTTTCTAAACCTCAAACCTAATCACGTCACTCTTCTACCTAAGTCCTTGTAAGGTCCCTGTAGTTTGAATGGGAGTGTTCCCCTTAGCTCATATTTGAATATTTGGTCCCCAGTTGGTGGTGCTGTCTGGGAGGTTTAGGAGGTGCGGCCTTGTCGGAGGTGTGTCACTAAGGTCTGACATTAAGAGTTTAAAGACTGAGGCCATTTCCTCTTTACTCTCTGCTTTCTGCTTGTAGTCTGACATATGAGATCTCACAGCCATATCTACTCCCTGCTGCCACAATTCCCAGCTCAATGTACTCTTAACCCTCAGGAACCTTAAGCCCAAATAAGTTCTTTAGTCTGTAAGTCGCCTTGGTCATGTATTTTATCATAGCAATAAAAACTAATAAAGTACCAATACCAAAGCAAGCAAATAACCAAAGTATGCTGAGGCTAACAGGGAATGGTAGGAGCTGGATGGAGCCTAGGTGTTCTCAGACACTATGCACCTAAGTGAAACACAGTCTGTGAGCTGGAACACGAGCAACAGTTCCCAAGGAGCCTCTGATTGCCTCTTCCTGTTTTACCCTCACCATGAACCAAATTACATTACCAAGCTGTAGAATACCCATCCCTGCCTATTCCTGGACCAAGAGGATTGTCGTCTGCTTCTTGGAAGACTTCCAAGATGAAAAGACACCATGCAACATTTTTGGAAAATGAAAATGTACTCAAAAGTTCCCTCCTATGTTTCCCCAGCTATTTGGAAATCTCTGCTTTTGCTTCTAATCCGATGATTGAGCTTATAACAATGACACTCCTTATTCTTCTAATACAATTCAGCCTAAAGTTGCTAAACAAATCGTACTCTTAACAGACCTTTTTTTTAACGCTCTTAAGGATAAAGAATTTTTGCAAGGGACCTTAGAAATTTAAGACAATAGCAAACAATACTTACAACATAATTTTCCATCTACTATAAAGCTTCTTTTTAAATTTTTATGCTCAGAATTTATTTATTTATTATTTATTATAGTAAGTCTATTGTAGCTGTCTTTAGACACCCCATAAGGGGGCATCAGATCTCATTGTGATGGCTGTGAACCACCACATAGTTGCTGGGATTTGAACTCATGACCTCTGGAAGAGCAATCAGTGCTCTTAACCACTGGGCTGTTATCACTAGCCCAGAATTTTTTAATCTTCCAGTTTAGTTATAAACTTCAGTCTCAATTTGTTGAGAAACTCTATTCCATTCTGTTTTTAATAACATTATGTTTCGCCAGAAATCTATACTATGGCCTACCTTCCAAAGATTAAAGGATGACGTTAAGGAAAAAGTTGTAAGCTTAGCTGGGAGGAAAAGGCGACTTTTTCGTCATCACACTTACATAGGAGGCCCCCACCGACCGCCTGCAGCACAGTGAGAATGGGGAAGAAGTACAGGGCAGCATAAATGCTTTTGAACCGGTCAGACTTCCCGAGTCCACATGCGATCTTCTTCACCAGGAGAGGTCGGAGAAGCATCATTAACACCAAGCAGAATGCATAATAAACAAACACAATGGTGTATCTGCAAAAGGAGGAGTTCGCGATATTGATATGTATAAAACTGTTATCCTTGATGCTCTTAAATCAAAGATTTTAAAAGATTTAAAGCTCTGCTACGCCTACGTACTAAGATACTCAGTCTGGTGAAAGGGGGACCAGCAAACACATACACTGTTTGTTTGTTTGCTGTCTGTTTATGAGGTTTGGTGTATTTGAAAATATGTCTCAAAAATCAGAAAAATATCACTGGAGAGATGGCTCAGGAGTTCAGAGCATTTGATGCTTTTGCAGAGGACTTGGGCTCAGTTCTCAGCATCCACAAGGCAGCTCACAACTACCTAAAACTTCAGATTAAGTTAAATATATATTTATTTTATTAAAATAAAATCAGGTACATTTATTGCCAATCACATTAATGGCATTTATTATAAAAATATCAAGTTAAAAGGAAAATGGCAAATGGATGCCCTGAGCCCATTTTCTGTGCCCAGTAACAGTGACTCCTATTTTAAACTCTGTTGTCCTTTAAAATTCTATTGATGATAAACAAATTAACTGAAGAAGTTTATTAATTCATGATAGACATAAACAAATAGCAATAGGATATGGGGTAGAGTCCAAATATGGCTAGCTACATCAGCTAAAAAGGTAACTGAATTATAGGTAATTATGTCAGAGACTTCAAGGCTTGTTTTGTGCTGATAAAGTTAACTACACATTCTAGAATCGTCTCTAGGTGATTCAAGCTGTCTTTCTTGTCTTTCTTTCTCTTGTTGTTTTTGTTAAATGCTTACATTATTTAAGCATTAATAATGAAGCATTAATGCACGCACCATGACACATGTATAGCCACACCACATTGCCTATGTGCATTTACGTCTGTGTGAATGTATGTTCTACATGTGGGTGCCATCAGTGGCTAGGAAAGGGCTCCAGATCCCTGGTAAGTAAGGATGCAGGTGGTTGTAAGCTGCCTGACATGGTTTTGGAACTGAACTTGGGTCCTCTGTAAAACAGCATACTATCTTAACTGCTAGCCATCTCTGCAGCCCTAGTAATAATTTTTTAAAGTAAAATTCAAACTAAATCTATAGTTCAAACTACTTACCTAAACTATTAAAAGGTAGTACTCATGTCTTATCTTTTAATTGACACATCCACTGAGATGCCTCATTCATATGTGTCTGCTATATGCTGCCTGTTAAAATTCTACAAGTCCTTGGAAGAATGGGCTCTAGGTGGAACTCCACCAGTCATGAACAGACTCACACAGGACATCTTCAACTTGAAAAGCTAGGCCCGGGCCCCCCCACTGACCAACCTGAGAGGATAGCTAGGTCCCAGGGACTGCCCAGGACAGTAATGACGAACAGCTGCCTTGCAGTCAGAAGGGATGCAAAACCAAACACACTACAAGGCACGCTTCTTATGAGAGCCCATTCTTCCAAAGCAGTCACTTGGTTGGTACACAGATCCTGAACTGGTCATAGGTTTTGTTCAATAGAGATGGTCCATGTTAAATCAGTCCTTCCTTCCCTTAGCCCAGAACCTGATCCAGCTTGGGGTAGGATATTCATTTGAGTGGTTGTTGGATTTCTCTGTTGTTTTTTCTTGGTGCATGAACTATGGGTTGGTTTCAGAATGGCTGTGCCCCACATGGCTTTGTTTTCCCCATGAGGGCTTTGGTTCAGCTCTGTGAAACTGAGGAAGGAAGAAGACAATAAAGCCACTCCTCTGATGCTCAAAAACAAAACAAAATAAAACAAAACAAGAAATCCCAAAAAACCTACAAGTCCTTAGTACAGTATGTGAAAAGAAACACTTGAAGCTGAGTTACAGTTCTATGATGCAATAAACCAATGGAGGACATTATTAGTTTTTAGGAAGTACAATTATCTAGATGCATGTAAAAGTAATTTGAATGTCATAAAGCTAACCGAAGAAACGATTTTCATATTTTTATATCTGGAAATGTGAGAGTCATGTTTTATATGCTCACATGTCCATGTGTTTGGCAATCTACTATTAAGAACTTGATCTCAGGGCTGGAGAGACAGCTCAGCAGTTAAGAGCACTGGCTGCTCTTCTAGAGGACTTGGGCTTGGTGCCCAACACAACACAACCTCCTCTAACTTTAGTTTCAGGGGGGCCTGATACCCCTTTCTAGTCCCCATGGGCAACAAGCACACATGTGTTACACATACATACACGCAGGCAAACATCCATACATATAAAATAAAGAAGAAAAATCTTTAGAAAAAAAACTTGATTTAAAAAAAAAAACCAACTAATTTCCTTGAGCACATATATATTGGAAACTTGCTCCAATAATAAAAACAGGATTATTTTTCTATTCTGCCTTTAACACACACACACACACACACACACACACACACACACACACACAGACTATCTGAGCACGGACGTATATGCCTGGAATCCTTGTACTCAGGAGGCTGAGGCATGATGAGATTAAAGACAGCCTAACACATATAGCGAGACCATTTCTTAAAAATAAAAAGGTTTGTAAAGGTTTGTATTTGCTTAGTCCAAAGAGTGACACTATTAGGAGGTGTGGCCTTGTTGGAGTCGGTGTGTCACTGTGGGCATGGGATTTAAGACCATGCTAGCAGCCTTCAGATGAAGATGTAGAACTCTCAGGTCCTCCTGCACCATGCCTGCCTGGATGCTGCCATGCTCCCAACGTGATGATACTGGACTGAACCTCTGAACCTGTAAGCCAGCTCCAATTAAATGTAGTCCTTTATAAGAGTTGCCTTGGTCACGGTTTCTGTTCACAGCAGTAAACCCTGACTAAGACATGTTTCCTCTTATTCTATTCTGTATGCATCCGTTCACAGCAGTGAACCTCACTGAGACATGTTTCCTCCTATTCTACTCTGTATGCATCTGTTCACAGCAGTGAAACCTGACTAAGACATGTTTCCTCCTATTCTATTCTGTATGCATCCAGAGAAGAAAATAATTTCTACTCTCTGACCTAGAAGTTCATAATGATCAATCTCAAAGTCAATGGACTCTACAACCACTTCTTTTTCAGTGGTTTTGGGTCTAAATAAATACTCACAGTGGGTAGACTGCTTCATGAGTACAGTGCACCGTGGTAACATAATCTGGACTCGGGTTGTAAAGCATCGTGTACCAATCAGAAAGCATCAGTACGCGGCATGAACGGATGTAAAGGACGCCCACGGGGTCGCTCACAAGTAAGGTGATGATAGCTGCCATAGTGCATTCAAACAGCGCAGTGATGTGCTGGAACAGAGCACTGGAGCTGGAGAAACAGGACAGTGTCAGTGCTGCAGTCGGGTGTGCGTTTAGACATGGCCCTAAATGTTTCCATGACAATCCTGAAACTACACTCTCCAAAGTGCAGACAAGCTAAGCACATCAGCACCTCCAGACAACCCTGTTGCTACAGTCTGAAGTTCTGCCATTCTAAAAGATTGGTCTGTTCACCGAAGGCGTCAGGACCGCCTTTGTCCCTTCTACCACATGAGGACACAGACAGAGGGTGTGCCAGGTCTATATCCTGATGAGCTACAGTTTCCACAGATGCAAGCGGAATATTTCCAGAGTAACAGGGTGTTGTGGCTTATAGCTGTAATTTCAGCACTGGAGAAGCTTAGGCAGAAGGTTACCACAAGGGTCAGCCTGGGCTACATAGTGAGTTACTTGTAGGCCTAGACTAGAGAATGAGATCCTGTCTCTAGGCCTAGATTAGAGAATGAGAATGAGATTAATTAACTAATTAATTAATCAACAGCCTAATTATTATTTACCTAGTTAATTATCTGGTTAATTATATAATTAAAGTACCTGATTACTTAATTAACTAGTTAATTAATTTAATTAATAACCTATGCGTATGTATGTATACTCATGGGTGAGTGCCTGGGGCCTGTGGTAGTCAGGAGAGGGTGTCAGATCCACTGCAACTGGAGCTATGGATGAGGGGGTCAGATACCCTGAGACTGGAGATACAGACAACGTTGTAAGCCAACATGTGGATACTGGGTACCAAACCTCCATGCCTTTAACCACTGAGCCATCTCTCCAGCCCCTCGTTCACTTTTCGAAAAAGTAGAATTTAATTCTTGGGAGTGCTTTACTTGAGTATTTTCCAGATTTCAGTTACAGCCCGAATGTCACTGAGAACTCGTAATGAGCAGCACTGGAATACTTCAGGGATAGAAATACTGCATGCACAGCAGAAATAACACATGCTATACGATCTGATCTCCGCCTTCTGGGCTTCTTTATAATTCATACTTCTAGAGTAAGATCCAAACCTAATTCATAATGACAGGAATCGTTCCATCATATTTCATCTACAGTTAACCATGTGATCTTTGAAAATGAAAGTGGATTCAAAGCTCCACTTATAAACTGGTCATATACCACGTGGTATTTCAGTCTATGAAGTCCACGTACATGACAGTGGCCCCACAGGACTGTGTTCTCCATGTACCTTGTGGCTGTTGTAGTGTATGTTCTGTGATGCCTGCACAGCAACAGGAGCATTCAATGACACATCCCTCAGATCTGTGTCACTTCAACTGGCGTAAGACTGTACCTCAGGATCTCTTCTGCATCTCAGGGAAGCTCCTCTTCCCACCGTTCTCTTCTACCCAGTCTTGGCCACTGCTTCAAGTTCCTCTGCACCTCCACACATACGGACAGGTTCCACCCTCTACCTCAAGACATGTTTCATCTGTGTGGACAACTCTGTGCTGTTTACCATCAGCTCTGGAACTATGCCGTCAGCGCACAGTCAAAAGAATGACGCCTGGTGAACAATGCCTTGGGGAACTATGAGCGAGGCTCCAGGAATAAAGGCAGAGGGCCTTTTACCTCGGGTGCATTTTGTCCCTGGGTTGTTCTTAGGTGTGATTTCATGCATCCCATGACCAACGTTTACAGTGAATTTATAAGATATGCTTATTCTTGTCAGATGTCAGAACACAGCTATAAATCAGCGCTGTTCATTAGGAGTTCTCAGTGACACTTGGGCTGTAACTGAAATCTGGAAAACACTCAAGTGAAGCACTCTCAAGAATTAAATTCTACCTTTTCAAAAAGTGAACAAGGGGCTGGAGTGATGGCTCAGTGGTTAAAAGCATGGAGGTTTGGTACCCAGTCAGTGTACCCTGAATCTAGATATGGCCTTCTGACTTGCTTTCATGCTCTCTAAGATATAATATATAGCACATGCCAGGCAACTGTGTTTAAATTGTCTGTCCGAAGAAAGTTCTGGGAAAGGGCTGCTCTGTTAATATTTAGTTTGTGCTTACTGATGCTTATTTACATGTTTTTCTGATCTCAAATGATCTTCCTTGGATGATTGCTTTCTCTGTTACATTTGTGTATAAAACACACTGAAACTGCAGTAAGGCCGTCTACAGAAACTGTAGTCTGCCCCACTCTTTCAGCTCCTCAGGTCCCAGGTCTTGCAGACAGTTGACAATGCCCCAGCTTTATGGCACCGAGCCTCTGGATCCAGGCCTTACTCCTCCTCTGTCAGTCTCCCCTCAGAGCTCATTTTTCAGTCACACCACACTCATTTCTGCCTCCGTAACACGCCAGGCAGCAAAAAGGGTTTGGAGAAAGTAAAAACTCCAAAGCAGGAAAACCTCACAAAAGCAGAGGAATTAAAACTGCTAATGCTGAAATAGCTAAAGAAGACTGCCTCCCTGCTCCCTGTGGAGGACCAGGTACATGTTTATCAAGAGCCTCCGCATTCTGGCCTCCATCTACTTTCAGTACTGCCTTTCCTTCACGTACAACCCACCCTTGACCACTTCAGATCGCACGGCCCTCAGCATCATGCCCTCTGAGGTCTTCTGGATCCCATTAGGCATACTTTTTCTCTAATTCTCTCTGACTCCAAAGTGTTTGGTTGACAAGAAAATTTCGCTACACCTCTAAGATGGGTTTATGTTATCATCAGGTACCTGTCTGTCTTCTCTACACTTTCTCTCTCTCTCTTTGATCTTCCAAACATAAAATACACTGCTCAATATCGCACCAACAGTGGATTAGTCAGCTGTCATAATCACACTAGATCATTAAAAAGTTATAAAGTGTTTGCTCTAAAACAGTAACGCCCTGTGTTTATAACCAACGTTTGCAAAAACTCAGTATTATCACTGAGAAATAATGTTCTTTCAAGAGCACTGAGAGAAAAATTAAGAAAAGCATCAATAACACCCATGAAGATGTACCCGACCACTGCCTTCTTATTACAGGGAGAAAATAGAAGAAGCAGAAGAAAAACAATTTGTCCCCTTTGAAATAGGCTGAGGGTGTAGGTCAACAGAAGACTGTGGACTTGGCATCACAATAAGTGGTCCTTCCCCCAGCATTAGTCTATGCAGATACAATCAGATGTGCTCACCTCTTTTTCCCTGAATACCATTCAATGAAGAACCAATGCAGAACAAGAGGAAGCATAGCCATAAATCCAAGATAGAGCCAGTCATAAAGTTCTGGGGACTCTGTGCAAGGCTGACAGTATTTCTGTGCATTTGTCCTCTGTCCTCTTGGGCATACCTACAACAGATAAAAACACTACTTTATACACAGATAGTGTTTTAGGATCATTTTATAAGGGATTCCATTTTATTTTAAACATTTTAGTATGTATGTATAGCTTTTGAAAATTAACAACAACAACAAAACCTGTAAGCAGAATAAAAAGAAATCTCAGAGAGAAAGCACTTCAAGAAGTCCACATCACATGTGCTATCTATAAAATGATAACAAGACTCTTCATTTAGTTGTTAAAATAGCAACTAAAGAAGACTAATATTCGGTAAAAAACCTTGTTAGTAATATCATACAAAAACTATTACAGAAGTGTTCTGGAGTTGGCATGTTAAGTCACTGTGCAAAACACTTGGCTAAATCATTAAACAGTACTTAGACATTATAAAGTATCTTAATATCTGTGACTGTCAAGAAAAGTTTAATATAGTTATCACCATGCCAATATAAGCAAGGCTTTCATTAATACCACATTCTTATACATTCATGAATATATTTAACAAAAAAATTCTATGTGGAAAATGTTCCCAAAGTAAACAGATCTTAAAATGAAATAATATTAACATAGGACTTACCCCACATTCTCCATAGACTTCACTTGAGCCATTTTTAAATAATAGGGTCTTCCCACAGTAGAGTCCAAGGCATGCTGGTTGAATATCGACAGCTTTTTAAAAACAAATGCCAGTATAGTAACATCTTCTGTGATTACAAATAAGAGTAGCCTGACAGCTGAAGTAACTGACACAACTATCTCAACCTCACTTTAAAAATACGTAACAGACAAGTCTTGATGTTTACTTTAAATCTGTTCACACGGTGTACAGTACAGAAAGTTGTATTTGCATCTTGCTGTTCACCTGAAGCCTCCTATCAAGGTCTCCAACAAGCACAGCAGGTTCTAGCCCCAGGGTTAGATATCTAACCCTGAATATTCCCACTCGCTCTAGGAAGCCAGTCCCTGATGAGATTTTAGAATTTCATTGGTTAGAAGGTCATAAGAACTTTTTTTCTTTTAATCACTGAGAGGGGCCAGAGAGGTAGCTCTGGTAAAAGCACTGGCTCAGCATGCCTAACTAAACCTGAGGAGTTTGACTTCTAGAGCCCATGGTAAAAAGACACCAGAAAGTTGCCTCCTGACCTCCATGTGTGGCTATAGCAGGCACACCCCAGGCCTCCACATACCATTCACCATATACAAGCACACAAATTTAAAAGTTAATTAAAATAAACCACGGATAGAAGGTCATTTGTAGTGAGAATTCTGTAATTTTGGTTTCTTTTAGAAAACATCAAAATATTATGTTTTCGTTTTAGTCTCAGCCATGGGGATGTGAGGCTGCTCACAGCAGCTGACTATGATTTGCCTCATGCTCCAGCAGAGGCGTGGTTTTGCCAGCTGCAGATAGTTCCTGCAATTGTGTGACTTTTAGAATTCTGGAAACTTTTTAGAGGGTAACTGCTAGGGCTTCGAGAGGCAGGGTAGGGGGTGGTTGGTGGTTCAGGGGGTTTGGTTGCAGTTAGTAGCTACGCTCAAAGAAGAAATAAGAAGAAATTCAAGGAACTCTATTCCCCTCTCCCATTTTTCTTTCTCTCCTATCTAGTGACAAGGGATGAAACTGGGGGAAAGGTGGGGCAGAGAATAAATGTCAGGAAAAAGAATCTGTAAAATAGCAAAGGCCAGATACAAAGAAGAAATAAAAAAAATAGATTCAGAGATCTCTATTATCTCTCTCTCCCTCCCTCTGTGCATCTTTCGCTCCTTATCTATTGATAAGGGGGTGAGAAGGGGGTACAGGATGAGAAGAGAGCCCACAAAGTAGCAAAGACCTGCTACAGTCACTATTCTTCATTTTGCCAAATCGAGACATTGGGCACACATTGGGACTCATTCTTTGTTCATAACAGAATACATTAACAGAAAAACGGAATTGTCTACATTCTGAAAAGAGAATTTCCAAGCAGAGGGTAAGTCTTTAAAACAAATCAATCACCTCCATATAAAATCATTAACCTAGCATTTATCATTTTTGTTGAGGACAAGGGTAAAATTCCATCAACTCTGGCATTGATTCTGACCAGTTACTTGAGACCTGCCTTGCAATCAATTTCTTAAAGGTATGAGGAAAATTAAAAAATTGTAGTGAACTAAACACATGAAATGAATTGTTTCAGGTTTTCTGAGAAGAAAATTAAGGGACTGGAAGCCCCTTCTCGATGGGCTTTGTATCTAAAAGATCTCAAAACCAAGGCCTGAAAATCAGTGCAACAAACAAAAGCAAAGCTCATTTACCTAACAAGAAGAATCTGTACAACAACCTTTCATAGCCTTTGGTGAACTATGGCTAAAATGCTGTCCTCGTTTTTTGACTGCAACAGTCCAGATCCTTTGTGAAGGGCTCAATGTATTACATTTGATGCCCAGTGCAGTGGTGAACGCCTTTCAACACAGCACTATGGAGGCAGAGGCAAGTGGATTTCTGCGTTCGGGGTTAGCCTGGTCTACAGAGCGAGTTCCAGGTCAGCTAAGACTACACGGACAAACCCTGTCTTGAAACACAAAAACAAAAATTACACTTGAGGTTGAATAAGCAAGCCTTGTGGCAATTAGCTTCTGCTTCCTTGTCCTGCTCAGACACTACTACTAATTCTGAAGTCAACCACCAGGAACGTTTTCCTGGATGAGAACAAAGGGACTGAATGAAGGAACACCCGAAGAACACAACAAAGCCTCAGCCTTTAATTCTGCACACGCGCTCTTCTCCAGCCATTCTGGAGCAGACCATCCCAACCCCGGGAGAAGTCAAGAGCCCAGGCTCAGGGCAGCAAAGAGCCAGGCTGACCGCAGCAGGCGAGCTGTCGGCCGGAGCGAGCCCAAGACAATGCGGTGGAAAAGCAGCTGGGACAAAGACAGAGACACGCCCGCAGCCTAAGCGACCACTTACCCATTGGCCACTCTAGGTTCCCCAGAGAAGCTGGGATCAGCCGGTCCAAACGCAGCGCCCGAACATCCGGGCCACAGCGCTCCCGGCCGCTCCGCCTCCTGCTAGCCGGGCAATCGCGCTGGAACCCCGCCCCAGCTACATTGGGCTCCGAGTCCCGCCCCACCACCGCTTCCCCTAGTAAGGGTGTGGGGGGATGCACGCGGCTGACTTCCAGGCCTAGGATTCCCAGAAACCTAGGCTTCCTCATCTACGCTTGGAAGCCTCTCTCTCGCTTCCGGGTTTGAGCTCAGAGGCTCCACCTTTTCCGGGTCCAGGTCGCGTCCCGGCCCAGCCTCCAACTTGAACTGTTCTCCACTGCCTCGAGGGGTTTTGTTTGTTTGGTTGTTTGTTTGTTTGTTTGGTTGTTTGGTTGGTTGGTTGGTTGGTTGGTTGGTTTGGTTTTTTTTTTTTTTTTTTTTGGACTGGATCCTGAGGTCCCGCCCCCGTTTCCTAGACGAAGCTCGTAGCCCCGCCCCTGCCATCATTCAAGTCTCCCAGGCCTCGCCCCTACCCTGCATTAAAGTCTCCGAGGACCGCCCCCATGTTGCGGGCTAGTTTTCTAGGCGCCGCCTCCGCCGAGTAGTCTCTGGAGCCCCGCCCCTATTTTATGGCTACTTTTCTAGGCCCTGCCCCTGCCGCGTGTCTAGTCTCCGAGGCCCCGCCCCCGCCGAGCTGTCACGCCTCGGAGCCGAGCCCCACCGCTTGAGAAAGCTCCGGCGCCCCGCCCCCTCGTGTGTTCGCGCCTCTGGAGCCACGCCCCCATTCGAGGGTCAAGTTTTCTAAGCCCGGCTCACGCTCCTTGTCACGTCTCCGAGGCCCGCCCCTGCTTGCCGTGTGTCTTGCTCAGGACCCAGCTAGCTCGGGCGCGCCCAGTCTAAGATTCCAGGCGCTGGTCGCTGGGTGATCTCTGCTCCCCGGCTTGGCCCTGAGATTACCACCCGCTCTGCGCGTTCTCCCGTTGGGTTTGGCGCTTTCTCCCCAGCTTGGAGAGAGCACTGCGGCAGTCTCTGGATGCAGACAATGGAGGCGGCGCTGGCAGTGACCCGGCTGCCCCCGCATGACCCGAGGACGCCAGCACTATCGGTGGTGGACATGCACACAGGCGGCGAGCCTTTGCGCATCGTGCACGCCGGGTGTCCGGAGGTGGCAGGGCCCACGTTGCTGGCCAAGCGGCGCTACATGCGTCAACACCTCGACCACATACGTCGGCGACTCGTGTTCGAGCCCCGCGGCCACCGGGACATGTACGGGGCCATCCTGGTGCCCAGCGAGCTTCCCGACGCGCACCTAGGCGTCCTGTTTCTACATAATGAAGGCTACAGCTCCATGTGTGGCCACGCAGTGCTGGCGCTGGGCCGCTTCGCGCTCGACTTTGATCTGGTACCTGCACCCCCAAAAGGCGCCCGGGAGGCCCGGGTCAACATCCACTGCCCGTGTGGGCTGGTGACCGCCTTCGTGGAGTGTGAAGGTGGCCGCAGTTGCGGCCCTGTGCGCTTCCACAGCGTCCCAGCCTTTGTCCTGGCCTCAGGTAAAGGGTGAGACCCACTTGACCCGGTTGAGACATAATCCACGAATCTAACCACTGCTCTGTGCTGAATATACCTGCGCAACTAACCCACCCTGCCTGCCCTTGCGATTAATAAAAAGGTAATTCCAAATTAGTGCAAACATGCTTCAGTATCTTTGCCTTGCAGGTTTGGTGGATGCAATCAATTCCAGTACGCTGATGAGCAGATCCATGCACACAAGGCCTGGGGGGAGCTTAGAGTAGAACTGGGAAGAATTCTGTGCTTCCTTTAAGATCCTGTCTCCTTGCTTGTCAGGCTTTCATAGATGCTTCACGGTAGACTGAAGTTAAAGAGCAAAGGGCAGTGTGCGTACCAGAGTTCAAGTATAGCTTAGAATACGTTTAGTCATCACATTACTCTTAATAAGTTACTGAGTATGACCTCTCTTTTCTCAGCCGTTAAGCGCTTTCCCTCTGCAGGGAGTAGGATGCCAGTTCCAGGCCAGCCAGGGCTATATAGTGAGACCCTCTGGCTTTGGGGAAGAACTAAATGACCCTGAAGGAACTAAATTTGTAAGCAAAGCTATTGCTGTCCTTGTTGAGAAACAAAGTCTTTGGCTGAACACACAAGTTCACAACCCGTCAAAGCCATGCAAACTTAGGCAGAGTTCACAAACTCCGTGACTGTGTCTGTACCTTCACTTTATCTCAGAAGTTTTCATGGTTAGTAGTGAGGGTATGAAACATTATTAAAATTTTATTTTTTTTTAAGTTAATGGGTGTTATTTTATTGTTTTGAGACGGGGTGTCAGCGTCTAGCCCCGGGTGGAATTGCTATGTTGTCTCGGCTGGCCCTCTGTCTCATCTGCCTCAGCTTCTTGAGTGCTGGTAGATTTTTTTAAATAGCTGAAAAAAAAAAAAACTCCTCAAGTAACAGACTTCAAGATACGTAGAATTGTTTCCTGGAGATACAGAAACATGAACAGGGTTCTGGGTTCTGTAGGATAGATCTTTTACTGTCTGGCCAAGCAGGTAATCTGCATAATCAGAACACTTACAAAGCAGACCATCCCTCTCAGAAATCACCTGGCCACTGCTGTTTTATCTTTCACCCCTATGTCCTTGTAGCAAGAATATTCAGCCTGCAACTTACAGGGCCCATTTGCCCAGGATAACTATGAATGTGCCCTCCATAAAGTGTACACTTACTTAAACCGTTTTTAAATAGTTTGTTTTTTATTGTCTCTGGGTTTCATAGCTCTCCAGCATGAAACTTGCCACCGTGGCAGGTCAGACATACCTGCCGGCTTGAGTTCTGTCCATGTAGATGTTTAGTGTTTGCCTGGAAGTGAACTGGGAGCTAAGTTAGCCAATCCAGGAATAAGGTTACCACGGCTTTTCTCCCAAGTCTTTGAGCTGAGCAAAGCATTCTTAGAAAATCTGATCCTGATCCTCCCTGAATAATTAGACTCTGGATCAGCCTGGACATGAATGACACTGTAGCAGAACAGGCTTAGGGCAGCCTCGGTAGAGGAAACACCTGTGATGATGAATGCCTTGGAGGAATTTGATGCCCTATGAGAGTATGGGTATCACATCCAGGTTGGCTCTTAGGTGAAATAATTTATGATTTGATGATGATGATGAGGAGGAGGAGGAGGAAGAGGAGGAGGAGGAGGAGGAGGAAGAAGAAGAGGAGGAGGAGGACTGGCTTTCCAAGACCAGCCATTTAACTAGCTGGCTACCTAGTTTCTCCCTAAGCAATCAAGCAGCAGATTAAAGGGAGTCCACTTTGTGAGACCCTACAACTGGCAGAAGCAGCAGCTGCATATTAGTCTCATAACAAAGAGGGGTACGCAGACCTTTAGATACCATACTTCCCCACAGCATTCTTGTGTGACAGCACAAAAGTTAGTGGACTTGAATGGTCCCACTGAGGCATGAGGGAATGGAAATCCTCTTCTTGGAAGCACCTAAAAGCCAGGGGATGGCATTGAGGAGTGTTGATCTGCCCCTTCCCATCTCAGTGGCCTTGTGTGAGAAAGTCACCAGCTGTGAAATGAAGGGCACCAGTGCTCACCTGTGAGGGCTACAGAGCTCACTGTAACCCCCCCCCCACACACACACACTCACAGAATAAATTACCTTTATATTGTTCACTGTACCCTAGGGGGTCTTCTACAGTAGACTGCAAATGATAGTGACCAAATGAGTAGCCACATCAATGAAATTTGGAGTCTGTGCAGACTGGCCGCTGTGGCTCTCTGGTCCCCTTGAGAATGCCATTAAACTTTGAAATGAAACTTTGACCTTCATATTAACAGTCACCATACTTACTAATCTATACTTGGTACTACTTTCTATGTGTTAGTGCATGGAATTCTCAAAACAACACTTAAAGGGGACATAGCAATTCCATTTTCTGTACGAGGGCAGCAAAGCTGTACTGAGAAGCAGAACAGGATCCAAACCCAAGCCTGGAAGATTGTCTTCCTCTCATTCTTAACAGTTTTGCAATTCACGAAGTTATATTTCCATGTTCTAGAAAACTCATATCTAACCTCATTCATACCATGTGATAGAGTTGAAATTTTATCCTTTTTGTCTAACTGATCTTACAAAGGAAGGCTGTTTTATTTATCCATCCTGTAATTCTTCAATCTTCCACATGGTATATACACTCTTCAGGTAGGTATGCCCTAAGGGTTACCTGAAGGGAATCAATTTAAAATTCCAGTGATAAGTTTGCGTAGACAAAAGGAAAGATTTCATATTTTGCATTGAGTTCTAAGTACATATTTCAGAGAAGCAGGCTAAGACTTCATGGTCAGCTGCTTCTAAGTTTGACTCCAAGCTTTGCCACTTATTTGGTGGACATCTCAGAAGAATGGGAGCATCTTAAATAATAGTACCTGCCTCTCAGTGCTGAGGTAATTGAGGAGCTAGTGTAGACAATGTGTCTGGCACACAGTATGTGCTCATGGTTGAGTCTCTTCATTTTCAATGTCTCCAAATAAGTGATTTAAAAAGAAAAGTAGCAGCCAGGCATTGTACAGATCTGCAAGCCCGGTGCTAATAGGATGGACGTGTGCTTCTATACCCAGATTTTTAAAAAATCATTAAAAAAATTGTTTCGCATTATAACTGAAGATAACCAGTTTGGGAATAGCATTCAAGTCTTCAAAGCCTTCCCCATTAGTATGTATTCCTTTGTAGTGTTCACAGGAGGACGTACCAGAGTTTCCCCATCTCTTAGCCACTCTGTAGTGGCTCAGAGTAGAGCCTCAGAGTAGTTAACAGATATATGTATCTAACTGAGAAGAACTGAAACATCCAGATACATTCTAGCTTATCCAACCCATCAACTTAAACAGGAAAGTGCACCTAAGCTCTCCTTCACCTGACACTTTGAAAATGGAGTTCTTCTTCATTCCTTTTCATCGTGAAAAGTTTCTCTTTACAGTAAACATAATGGAAACAATGTGTTTTTTTTTTTTCCTAACAAACATACCTGCAAATGCTTCTTTCAGACCTCACCGTGGATGTTCCTGGCCATGGAAAGGTGGTGGTGGACATTGCATATGGTGGGGCATTTTATGCATTTGTTAGTGCAGAAAAATTAGGACTTGATGTGTGTTCTTCGAAGGCAAGGGACCTCATGGATGCAGCGAGCACGTTGACCAGAGCAGTGAAAGCACAGGTCAGTCCCAGTACTACCCTGATGATGGATGCCTCCCTTGGTGGCTTGGGCAAATACAAATTATCATACCCATTAAGAAAATTAGGCACAAATGCATTTAAATATTTATTCATACTAATAGGGTTCAGGCATGACACTTGTGAATTCTAGCTTTGACACTGAGAGCATTCGTAACCTCATCTCCATGTGTCCTTGGTTTTCCTGCTTTTTAAAATAAAGTCAGTTTAGGTGATATGTTACTCTATTCTTTTCATTTCTAGCACAGTTCTGCCAATGTACTTTGAGTCAGGACTCATGGGTAAAACAACATTACAGAGTTTGAATGTTATATTACATGACTTAATAGCCATAAAGATAGTGTGATTGTATTTAATATGCTTGTATTGATCATTATTATGAGCTCACTTAAGGCTTTAGTTTGACAAGACTTATAACTTAAGTGGAAAATGAAAATATGTAACATTAGGCTAGAGAGGTGTCGGCTCATAACCATCTGATGCCCTCTTCTGACTTCTTGGGTTCCTGACATATATGTGCCTAGATATTCATTTACACAGGCAAAACATGCATAAAATAAAAATAAATATATTTAAAAGAAAATACATAGGATAATGCTGTTTGAATTTAGCATTTTTCTGGGGCTATCATTACCAATATACAGAATTATTTTATTAAGAGTGCAAATTTTAACACTCTTAATTTGCATCAGTTTTCTGTCTTATCAAATAGACAGCTAATAGTTTAAAAATATAAAATGCTTCCACTTCATTTTTAAATGAAACCCAAAAAAACCCTCATTTTTTTTCTTCCATTGTTTTCTTAATAAAAGAGCAATTTTGAGTTTTCTGTTAAAGCTTGAACTTCTCAGGCAGGTCGTAATGGCAATGGGTGGACTTGAGAAAATCCAGAGTCCTTGTACTTTGAGAGAATTGAAGTTCCATCATCAAAGCATTGGGCAGAGGAATTGCTTTGTCAGTTTTTGACCAGGCCATCCATATTGTTGATGCAGGTTTTCATAGAGCAAAGTCCAAAGTTAATGTTCTCTAAGTTCAACCTCACTCTTTTAACATATATTTAACAAGAAAGTATTGCATATGTCAGACACTAAGCTGCAGGAGACCCAAAGGAAGGACAAACACCAGGATCTCAGGATCTCGATCTAGTGGAAGGAGCTAGCACACCATACTGTGTGCTATAGTGGAAGATGGCATGCGACTTTCAACAATGAAAAACAGTTTTCAGGGCTCTTTAACTTGGATTGACACACTGGACTTTAGGAAGCCAGGTCTAAGTGGTATATGATAAATGTATGATGATTATAGTGGTCTCAGACATCACTATCAGATATGATGATTACAACAATCTCAGACATCGCTATCAGATGCCACAGAAATCCAGGAAAAGCTCAACTACTGGATCTCCCAAGGACTGGAGGCACTGTTTCTTTGGGCCTGGATATCCTTCTCCACTAACAGTCCTGGGCTGTGTGTCTCTGTGTGCAGTCAGTCACTGCTTTTTCAAGGAGCCACTTGTGTTTTATTTTGTTGTTTTTCCTTCTTTATCCAGTTGTTTCTTATTTATCAATAGCACCTGAATGCCTTTCACTTTCTTTTTAAAAAGTTTTACTCTGCTGGATTTTCCCACATTCTTCCCTTCCACGTGATGGTCTTAGCTCAGGCACAGTCAGCGTGGGAACTCCCCATCCTGAATTCAGAGTTTCACAGAGAGTATGTGCTGGGCATGCATATAAAATAGGACTGCACATTCAGTTAAGGCTAGATTCAGAGAGCTTCCTCAGCAGGAGCCCAGCATGAGAATCATAATTGCCAATAAAATTTTATCAAGAGGTTGACATATATCAAGCAGTTAATTGCAAACTTATTCAGCAAGGTAATTTCAAAAAATGGTATGCATTGAGAAAATTATATCGAAGAGTCTGTTGTTGACATTATTTCTTAAGATGAATTTGAATCAAAACCTTTTTTTTACATGTGGTTGCTTTCTTTGCAGTTTAAAATCAGCCATCCAGAGAGTGAAGACCTTGGTTTTCTGTATGGAACTATCTTGACGGATGGGAAAGATGCTTACAGTGAGGAAGCCACAGTCAACATCTGTGTGTTTGCCGATGAACAGGTATCAAAACTGGATCTGTTAGGCTCAGACATGCAACTGATAAGACAGCACTCTCACATTCCTGTAATTACTGATTCTGAAACAGGTCGACAGAAGCCCCACAGGCTCAGGAGTGACAGCCAGAATTGCTCTGCAGTATCATAAAGGACTTCTGCAGCTGAACCAGACCAGAACCTTCAAAAGCAGCACAACTGGCTCAGTGTTCACGGGCTGTGCGGTGAGGGTGAGTGTAGCCAACTCCTTATGTGAGAATGTCTTTTGAGACAAAAGAGGCAGGAGCTGGGTGCTGGATGCATTTCTTCACTATATTCTCCGATGATCATAAAAAGCAGACCTGTAAAAGCTTGTGTTCAACTGGGATTGTCAATTCTCAGAGTTTAGTGTTGCATCTCTGGGTTGACCCCACTGTGCTTTCATGGGTCAAAAATATGTTTGTAATAAAACTAAGACATGGTTTGCTTTCCACTCACCCTCTCAGAAGTAGTCACTGTATCCCCTCCACCGGCTACGGAACGAGTGATATCCCAACCAAGTGAATAATTGAATGCAGAACCAGGTGAGAATCCAGCTGTTTCTATTGAGACAGATGCGAGAGGCTCACAGGAATGTAAAATGGTGGTGCTTTTCTCCTTTATAACTCGTTGGCATACAGTTATCTCTGTTTACGGAAAGTGTGTATACATCACTGTGTAATTGGTTTGTTTTCAAATAAAAAAAATGAAAAAAAATCTTTAATTCCCAATAAGTACTGAGAGATAGAACATACATAAAGAAGAACTTCTGGATGTCCTCAGATATTAAAGTGTAAAGGGATCCTGAGTTCAAAAGATTCGAGAAGTACTACATCAGAGTTTGGAGCCTCTATGGGTTTTGATGTGTTGTATGGATGCACTGTACTTGGTACAGTAGTATATAAAAGATGTGAGTTGTAAAAACTAGATTTTTTTTGTAATGAAATCAAGTTGCAAATGTATAACAATGGATCTACTCAGTAGTGAATGAGACCTGTTACAGAAGCTGCATTAGCGAAGGAACATTCTCATAACGAGTCTGTTAACGTAGGGAGCTATCCACCCTACTGCAGCTGTTTCTTAAACTTTTTTTCTGAATACTGAATTACCTTTAACCTAAGAATCCACATATTACACATTGATGTTATAATATACAAGCCATCTATGTTGTATGTAATAATGTGAGTCACAATGTCTTCAGAATCTGAGACTGGGTTTAAATGGTAACCTACAGTATTCACTGGGGACTTTTTTGTATGGCAAGTTCCAAGCTAAGCACTTTATGCTATTCCATGTAAACCTTACATGAATCTAGGAGATCATCACAGGCATGGCAGCAGGAAGAGCTAAGAACTCTTATCTCTGATGGCAAACAGGAGTCAGAGAGCATGCTGGGAGTGGTGTTGAGTCTTTTGAGACCTCAAAGCCTGCCCCCAGTGATATCCATTCAAACCACCACAGGGATAGTGCACTTGCTCAGCAAACACAAGGCCCTGGGTCCAACCTAAACTGCAAAACTGAAAAATAGTGGATCTAATGTATCTTGGTTTAATACTTGATATTTTACTTTTACTTTCAATTATTCTTATTTTAAAAATTAGAAAATCAAAGGCCACAGGCAGGATTTTTGTACCAGCTACTTTTATATTTAATGTGACCAAATACCCAATGGAAGGCTTTATTCTAGCTTATAGCTCAAGGGAATATTTTCCATAATGGCAGGGAAGGCACAGCAGTACATTGGGAAGGCCTTGTGGCAGGAAACCATCTATCAGGAAGCACAGTGAACAGGAAGCAGGCGAGGCTATAAACCCATAAGACCACCCCCAATGACCCATAGTCTTCAATAGCTCTCCATCCTAAAGGCTCCACAGTTTCCCCAAAGAGCACCACCAACTGGGGGCCAAGTATTTAAACATATACATTAACCCATGGGGAACATTTCATACTCAGAGCACAACAAATTGACAGCGATTTATTTTACACCTGCCAGTTCCTCACTGCAATGCATTCCTTCACTGGAAAGAGCCCTGTGCCTTCTCAGAATTTGGGTGGTGCCTTCTCATGCTCATCCCGTGCTCCCAACTAGGTGATCTCAGATTTGGTCTTCAGCTTCTTTCTAGTCTTCTTTCTCCAATTAGATGCCACTGAAAATTTTTGTCTGCTTCCTGGACTTCTGTTCTTGATCATCAGCTGACATCCCTGACTTGTCTGTCCTGTACCTCTGTTCAGTCTAACCCTCAAGTGGTTCACCATACTCATCTTTAAGTGGCTGTATCTAAGTATCTTAAATTCTCCATATTAAAAGCTCTCCCTTCTTTCTCCCTCCTCTCTCTCTCTCCCTCTCCCTCTCTCTCTCCCTCTCCCTCTCCCTCTCCC